>NC_089777.1:31801536-31846536 GCF_040412425.1 Macrobrachium rosenbergii
GAAATTACACCTAAATAAAAATGATTGAATTAATTGTGAATAAACAAATGAAAAGCAAAATGGCATTTACATAACACGAGAAAAGTTGAACTGCATTTCAAAAACAAGTGAATAAAATTGTTATTCATGTTACTTAAATTACATTGATTAACTTACGAACAACAAAACAGAAAAGTAAATTACAATAATAAGTGAATAAACGAAAGGTGAAAGTATTTTTAAATAACACAAATAAAACAGTCGAATTCATTTAAACACAAATTAAATAAAAAGTGAAACGCATAGATAAAAAAAAATATTAGTTAAATAACAGTAGGAAACGCTTGACTGCGTAATTACTGAAGATCCTATTGTTTTCTGAGAGCATTTACATGTCTCATGTAATCCTTATAGTTGTATTTGATTACTATTAATTCCCTTGGTCACATTGTTTTTTGACCTAGCATTCTTACCTCTAGAAAATATTAATATTTTCTTTGAGAGAGAGAGAGAGAGAGAGAGAGAGAGAGAGAGAGAGAGAGAGAGAGAGAGGGGGGGGGGGTCGAAGGTGGTTCAAAAATTTCCCGACAGCCTCCGCTTTTATGACGGAGTCGTGACATCTTTCATACAGTTTTGGATACATCGTCCCGGAAGACGGGAGGCCGGAGGAGAGGATTTCGAAAAACTTTTTATTGGTCCACAAACGCTTTAAAACGCGTAAAGGTGCGCTGAGAGCCCTGTGTGTATGTCTCTCTCTCTCGGGGAGAGAATGAGCGGAAACTGCAGGAATGTTTTGTTTCTCACACAAACTGACGTCTCAGACACGTCTCCTCTGCTTTAATGGCGGTTGAGCTATCTTGAAGGAATTAGCGGAAGAGTGCATCGTGGGCACCTTTATGAAACTTTCGGGGGAAACCAATGACAACGTGCTTTCTTTGGTATGCCGAGGAACATCTAGTAGGGTAACAACGGAATTTCTTAACAGGCTAATAAACAAAAAAGGCGAAAAAACGTAAAAAATTAAAGTTCAGTATTGATGGTGAGTCTGTAGTAATGATGTAAAGAAACATTTATACACAAACGCACGAAAAACTAAATATAAATTGCTATTTAAAACGAAAGCAAGAGAAGGCCGAAAAAAGCATATAAAAATGAAAATTCAATATTCATGGTGCTACCTTAGTAGTGTCGAGAAGGACTAAGGTTATTTTTACTAACGCGCACACACACGAAAAACAGAATGGAATTTATTTAAAACGAAAAATAAGGGGGGGGGGGAGAAATCGTATAAAAATGAACATTCATTATAAATAAAGTTGCCGTGATTATGTTGAGAAGAAGCAAAATTATTTTTATGGACTCACACTAAAAAAAAACAAATGGAAATAAATAAAAAATAGAAAAAAATAAAATCCAAAACAAAGAACAAACAAACACAACAGAAATGCAATACACTTCTGGCTGCTACCGTAACCCCGAGTACAGCAGAAACCAGATCTTTTTTATTTGCTCAGATTAAAACGGAGATAGATAAGGCGAAACAAACAACTGCCACCCCCCCTAAAGAAATAGATTTAAATGTCTTTTATACTTCTGGATTTATCCAACACAGAGTACAGTAGAAACGGGATCTTTTTTATTTACACGGAATTAAGAAGAATATAAACAAAACAAGAAACCAAACAAAACGCTTTTCTGTAATGCCAAGCACAGCGGGTATAGAAAAAACGGTCTCTGTTTTGTATTTGTTTCCACGGAGGAAAACAAAAGAAATGCAACCCCCAAAAAACCAAATAAAAAGCTTTGGACATATCCTTTCATCACTATTGCAGTTTAATGAGAGTAAAGCGTTTGAGGTTGTATTTAGGTTAAGTGAGGGTTAGATCACCTTCCCAGTTCACGGTAAATGTAAGAGCACTTTTACTGTACAGTAGAGAGACTGCCCATCACTTTCGAAACTTTCTACATTACCAACATATTATGAGAAGTCTCTCAATATGATGTCAAAATTATACTTTTAACCCACGATCCGAATTACTAGCCAAAATCAGTTTCATTTTGATTTGTTAACTCAACAAAAAATTCCTAAACTTTATCCGAAACTTGTTATTCCATGCAGGAATGGTAATAGCCAATTTTTTTCCAATAAGTCATGACGTTTATTTAATTCACATTTATCTCCTGTTATATTTCTACGTCTTTTTGTCAAAAGGATTCTCCAGTCTGTGAAAAGTGACAAAGTTTGCACAATGTATCATTTAAGGCGTAAGCTAGTTCCTCGTTGGGAGGGTGGGTCCCGTTCTCAGCTAGCACTCTGCTGGCCGCGAGTTCGAATCTCCGACCGGCCAATGAAGAATAAGAGGAATTAATTTCTGGTGACAGAAATTCATTTTTCGCTACAATGTGGTTCGGATTCCACAATAAGCTGTAAGTCCCGTTGCTAGGTAACCAATTGGTTCTTAGCCACGTAAAATAAATCTAATCTTTCTGGCCAGCCCTAGGAGAGCTGTTAATCAGCTCAGTGGTCTGGTTAAACTAAGGTATACTTAATTACTTAAGGCGTAAGCTACTGTTGGACCTTAGTTCACAAGAATAACTTAATTTCTTCGCTCTGTTTCAGTCAAATATACTTAAGAAGGCGTTGTCGCTGCACTTTACCATCACTTTTCTTGTCAGAGGGACAAACAAAAATTTATCGATGGATTTCCATACATCCATGGATAATTTACGAAATGTTTTCTCAAATTTGTGTGGTAACCAGGCACAACGTTCAGACGTCAGTGGAGGAGACTATTTATAGTGGCTGGCGTACATTATTAATATCACTTACGGTCCAATATCCCGCTACGAAATCAGTTATGGGTTAGCAACCTGTCACCTATTTATTGCAGGTTTCTCTGATGTGAACCCGGTAGGATAAAATTTTTTAAAGTTCAGAATGTATTGCATAAAAATATCATTTTTAATTTTCATGGTACTTCATCAGACATGAGTAATTTTCTTAATGCAAAGTAATGTTCTGATCACGATGTGGCTCCAATTAGGAGCATAATAATTATTAATTTCATCCAACTTTTTGTACAGCACAGTCGTTGCCGAAAGCGTACTGTTCTACATTTCCTTTGGTGTTTCAGTCCTCCTCTTACTGTCGAATTCTAATTGGGGATTCTCCAAATACTCCTGATATCGCAAAGGAGATGAAACTTCAGTCTATTAAATTAAATTTTAATTGGCGATTCGGGTATCACAAGGGAGAGGAAACATCAGTCTAATAGATTTCAATTGGTATTTCAGCCCCTACTTCTGATATCACAAATGAGAAGAAACTTCAATCTATTAGATTTTAATTTGTGATTCAGCCCCTACTTCGGGTATCACAAAGGAGAAGCACCTTCAGTCTATCAGATTTTAACTTGCGATTCAGCCCCTATTCTGGTATCACAAGGGAGAGGAAACTTCAGTCTATTAGATTTTAACTAGCGATCCAGTTCATACCGGATGTCACATGGGAGAGGAAACTTCAGTCCGTACATAAGGGAGAAGAAAGAATTAGATTTCAACTGTCGATTTGGTCCCAACTTCAAGTATCACAACGGAAGGGAAACTTCAGTCTATTAGTTTTCAAATGGCAATTTAGCTCCCGCTCCGCCAACACAAGGAAGAGGAAACTTCTTTTTATGATATATATTTTAATCGATATTTCAGGCCCTACTACGAGTATCACAAGGGAGAAGAATTTCCAATCTATTATACATTAATTGGCGTTCACCTCATGCTCTGGATATCACAGGGTAAGAGGAAACTTCAGTATATTAGATTTTCACTGGCGATTTAGCTGATAGTCCTAGTGTAATAAGGGAGAAGAAAGTATTAGCCTTAATTAGTGATTCAGCTAATACTCCGGATAACACAAGGGAGAGGAAAATGATGTTTATTTCAAATTTAAATTGGCGATGTAGCGATACTCTGCGGATCACAGGGAAGAGGATTCTTCAGCCCATTAGATTTCAACTGGCGATTCATCGCATACTCAGCATATCACAAAAGAGAGTAAACGTCTGACTCTTGGATTTTAACTGGCGATTCGGCTCTTAATCCGGGTGTCACAGGGCAGGGGAAAGGAAACTTGTCTTTTTAGATTTTAACTGCAATTTAGCTTACAGTCCTAGTGCCTTAAGGGAGAGGAAAGCGTTAGATTTCCATTGGCGATTCTGCTCGTACTTAATATATCACAGGGGAGGGTTCTGTTATTAGATTTTAATTTGGGATTCAGTTCCTACTCCGGAATCACTGGGATGACGAAACTTCAATCCATTAGATTTTAAACTGCTTATTCAGCTCCTACTCTGAGTACCACAGGAGTGGAGAAACTTTAGTCTATTAGATGTTAATAGGTGATTCAGCTCCTACTCTGGGTATAAAAGGAGAAAAAACGGCACATTCACATGTATTCTACAGATTTTCTATCTATTTTTACCATTTGGATCAAGGGAGCAGAGATTAATCTTAACTCCGTGACATTTCTTCATGATGCTAGTGTTAAAGACCCATCAAGTATTTTCTTATAGGTCTTCCTTTTATTTTAGTGCTATTTTTTGCGTAAATGCCCCATGAAGCTTGAGTTGGAATCCTTTCCCCCATTTAATGTAAACTTCTTTTATGCTGAATAACAATATATTTTTTTCCAGGTCAAAAACTAAGATCAGTGCATGTTTTACAGTATTTGATTTTCTTCGTCCTATTTCTCGTATTGGTTTTGTTTCATGTAAAATAAAGAAAACGATTTTCCAATCCTGTGTAGGCTATTTCCCAAGGTCTGCATAAGATTACCTCCTTCTTAATGTCCTTGATTCCCGGACGCGAAAAGGCAATATGCTTACAAAAGATAATGAAGCAGGTTGTGTAAACCACTAATGGCCTCAAATGAAAATTTCAGTTTTTGTAAACTTTAAAACAAGTTTTATATTCATGCTGCGAAGGATGGCTCCTCTTAACCACTTCAGCAAAGTTTGTTTGGAATCGCTCCGCCATATCCATATCCTGATAACGCAACCAGCGTTATCGTTAAATAAATAACCTATCGAACCTTTCTTGTTAATTTTACATTAGCTTCGATGATTTAGAGCTTTTTTTTTCTGAAAGAAACCAGAAGAAAAATTACATCTTTATCTGGACCACGCTAAAATGTGATCATAATGTGAGAGAGAGAGAGAGAGAGAGAGAGAGAGAGAGAGAGAGAGGGGGAGGGGGGAGGGAAGGGGCGGGATTTGGGAAGAAGCGTCACGCCAGATTTTGTAAACTCGACATCAAATTAAACAAAAGTAGGAAGAGAAAATATGCACATCCACAGTTTCCGGACGAAACCCCGAAATTCGAAAGGGTTCTTTCAATAACAGAAAAACAGCTCTCGAAAGCAAGTAATCCGAGATTTGTTATACGAAGCGTTCTTTCCTTCGGTTCCCCATCGTTACAAAATATACAATGGATTACCGTTGTTGGGTCAATAAGCGAAACTCAAGTGCAACAAAAGCCGAGGCTCGTCCCAACAACCAACCCCACCAAGAGGATAAATACGTTTGACTTGCCAGCGAAAACAAGCAATGGCTGCTCGAAAAATAAAAAAAGTTACTCAGAATGGACAACAGGATCTGCATACTCGAGATCCATAGGAATACAGATTCTCTTATGATATTCTAGATTAGTGAGTGGTTAACAATAACTTACAGCAATCGTTTGACTTACTTGTGGTCCAAAGATACACTGAAAACATCTAATGATATACCCTCGACTTATCAAGGAAAAGAAGTAATTGAGGATCAAAATGTAAACATGATCTCCACACTCGAGGTATACGGGAACAAATATGACTAGAGGCAATTCATGGTTGGAGATTGATTAAAAATAACTTAAGAAAAAAAAAAAAACATACGTTTGACCTTCTAGTCGAAAAACACACTGAAGACATATAACGATATACGTTTGGATTGCCGAGGAAAACAAGCAATGGCTTTTAAAAAAACATAAAAGGTGCTCAAAATGGACACAATGATCTGCTTACCGAGTTACAGAGAAGTGAAGATCTTACAATAAGTGATTAAAATTAAGAAATTAATCAAATATAACTTTTATCAAATAAGCTAGACTTGCTTCTACTCGAAAGATAAATCAATAAGTTTGATTTGTCCAAGAAATCAATGGTTGCTCAAAAATGAAAATGTGCTCATACTGTACATTAAGATCATCCTACTCGAGTTAAACGGCAATAAAGATCTAGATAGGACATACAGGCATTTACACGCGTGACATTTCTGGAAAATCGACCCATACCTGCTCCATAAGACTGCCCAAAGTAGCCATCAGTATATTCGGCATGGGTTTTGATACGTGTTTGAGACTTGTTTCTGGTCGAGAGGTAAATCAGAACTACAGTAGAACATGCATTGGACGTACTTGGATATATAAGAGATGGCTATTCCAAACAATTTTAATTAAAATGGCTCCATGATCTACATATGCAAAATATACAAAAAATAACTATTTTGTTCGTTGCCTAAGCTTGAGTTATACACCTGGAACCGTTGATGAGGCTCTCCTAATAGATGCATTTATGGCAAATCTTAAGGGGTGGGGGAATAATACATATAAAAATTTAGATATCAGTAAAAGTAATAGCAAAATTTAGACAGAAATAAAAACATTACAGTCTACAAATGAATACTAATATCATAGCTTTTATGAAAAATAAGCTTTATGTGTAAAATTATGTCATTCAAATTTAAATCGCAGACGTATTTACAAATGTCTGAAAAATTCTTCCTAATAAAATTATATCTCGGAAATTTCCTTCCATCCATTTCGGGTGCGTGTGTCAACGTACATCTGTCTCAGATGTAAGTATGTAAACAAGTTGCTAGTGTTTACAAAAGAAAAATAAAAAGTAGTCTATAAGAAATTTCTTTCGAGTTAGTATGTGTGTGTGTGTACACACGTGCATGAGAGTATAAATGCGAGGAAAACATTTAAACCAGAAGCAGGCATATTGTCTTCTAACAGAGTTGACAAGGGCTTAGTGTGCTACACCGGAGCCACATTCCCCAACCATTTTTAAGCCCTTCGGGAGAAGAATGATCGGACCCCAGTGGACAGCAGACCTGTTAAAATAAGTCTTAAAAAGCCAACGACACCATGAAAGAAAAGCTCGATTCATTTCTAAACCATTAATCTGTAACGATATCATTATCAATAATAATAATAATAATAATAATAATAATAATAATAATAATAATAATAATAATAATATAATATCATAGAAGGTTTTCATAAAATTGAACAAGATTAAAGTTAAAATTGAACCCTACTGCATACGTCTGCTCATATTAAATCACCTGCCGGAAAAGGACGACAATTAAAGTGACCGGATGGTGCTACGTGTATTCAGCAGCTCAAAATATTTATTAATAACCAAAGTATGGTCAACAAAATATAGCTCTTCGATTACTGAATAACCAGTGAACACTGGCGACTGAACAAATTGTAATTAAAGAAGAAGAAAAAACAGTCAGTCCACCAAATTCGCCCTCAAAACACCGGCGTATACACAGATATACATACATATATATCCTATGCAGTGTCGCCATAAAGCGGTCGTATAATCCCAAGCTACACAGTCAATAAAAGCGATCGGGATATTATTATTATTATTGTAAAACGAGTTCCAATACACCATGGCCGTGAGATAGAATGTTAATGAGACATTATCTTTTCCCAACAATTGTTGACTCTCGGTGTTAATGGAGTTCGACAACGTCCATTGGAACACAAAAGACAAAAGCGGAGCCGAACCCATCCATACTCGGGGTGATGGCGGCTGTGGTTTGCGCTGGGTCAGCTTACGATGACAGGGATGGGGGAAATGGCACCGCTTTTATTTGTCCTTCTAGCGGGCTCTGTGCTTCAGCCTCGGCTGAAACAAACAGGAACGACAGTTAAGGGAGTTGAGATAGCTTGCAGAACAGTAAGAGAGAGAGAGAGAGAGAGAGAGAGAGAGAGAGAGAGAGAGAGAGAGAGAGAGGCTTTCATGCAGCTTTCACCTCATCTTCAAATATGAATATATATTTGAAGTGGAGATAGTCTACAACAAAACAGCAACACACACATACACAATCAGAGAGAAAGAGAGAGAGAGAGAGAGACTTTTTATGCAGTTTTCACCTTATCTTCAAATATAAGTATATATTTGAAATGAAGATAGTCTGCAATAAAACAACAACAGAGAGAGAGAGAGAGAGAGAGAGAGAGAGAGAGAGAGAGAGAGAGAGAGAGAGAGACTCGTGTTGCACTCACTTCATCTTCGCCCAAAATGAACATCACAGCCAATGTGTACTTGTTGGCATTGTTAAATATAGGAGAGAATTGTTTATAGCCAACCGCCGCATCCTGAATACGATACCAGTTTATAACACGACATAAAACCAAAAGGATGCCTTCTTTCACGATGATATACTCATAATACAATATAAAAATAAAATGGGTCCACTTGAGGCGAATGGACTTCTTATCCTGCCACTCGAGTCTCGAGAGTGGTACATAGGTCAGTGCTGTGCCAGTTCTTTGCTTTGGACAATGAAAGACCACTACAGTAGGAGCAGAGAGGCCCTAGCAGTTGTTGTGGACATTTCTTTCTTTTATTTTTTGGGTTTGTTGTGGAATCTTCCATATGATCGCTCGGATAGTTCAAGAAGTTTCATTTTAAAGATTTCTTCTGAGAGCAAGCTTGGACAAGGGCTTAATATACCTGTATGAATTATCTTGTACTTAGTAAATAAGACCAGTTATATAAAAGTATTGAAAGTTACTGTTGATTACCAAAGTACGGAACCAGCAAGGCTTTTATTCTTAGAATATCTATATATCAACTCACGAGCGACCTTGCTATTCAGAACACGAATTGACTGAAAAGAGTTTATGTTTGGCTGTTTTTCATTCTCGCTTATACAAACATGAAAATGTTTCAGTAAACACAAAACAGTCTTATCTTTCAATGGTTTCTATTGGTTTGATCTTGATTTTGATCAAAACACTTCAAATGAAAGAAGTGTTCGGAAGGAGTCTAAGTATTCAAGAAGAGCGAAACTGCACGCAAGATACAAATCAATGGCTAAGTATTAGTGGGTTGCTAGGCTGCTGATGAGGCTTCTGTTCATTGATGGAAAATGTTAGGCGGGTGGAAGTGTTTTGCATACAGATTTCGTCCTTGATTTCACAGCTAATGAAAAGGAAATGATTTCTTTCTTAATTTTCTAAGAGTTACCCAGTTTTATTCTGATGAAACTTTTAATAATTACTGTCATTTACATATTGACAAATCAGCTCATGAGAGATATGCCAAAAAAAAAAAATAGTGAGGAGCTAAACTTCAAGACCCCCAGTAATGAAACAAGCCTTAGTATGAAGAAGACTTCACTGCATTGTCAGTTAGAACTATTATGTGTGACTAAAAGAACTACAAAGTAGGTAAAAAGCCACGTAGGGCATTTAAAATCAACAGGTCTTTTTAACACTGATCCGTAAAGAGGACCTCTCTAATACCATCCAGGGTGCTGTCAATTGTTTAGATTCATGATTCATAAAGGAACACCTTGACAGCCGAATGCTCTAGGCTTGTATCTGGAGGAAGTGGCACAATTCGAGTTTTGTACATCTGAGACGTGACTATGAAATAGGGTTTTCATATAAACATTATGTAAATCCTAACTGTACTCCCTCCCAGCTTTTGAGTGGAGGGCATTTACACTAAGGCCTGTTAAATGCAAAGGCGAACGGGATGGGTAACTTAATGCCTTCTTGTAGCCCAGACTTGAATAAAAGAAGAAATAATTTCAATTAGCTTCAGACAGGCAATGAAAGATACGAGGGGAAAAAGCAAGATTTAACATTTAAACAAGGTATATCTCATCATGAGAAGCTGCAGTCTTCGCCAGAGTTGTTTACTTAGTTTACCGACATATTATAGAAAACAGCTTAAATTAATTCATTAACCGCATCCGGTGTGTGCTTGAATCAAAAGCACTGTACAGCCAAAATTATCATTGGTTCTATCAAGACAGTTTATTTTTTACAAGTAACTAAAATCATGGTAACAAAATTGACTTTCATGGGTTCATACTGGTTTTCTAGAGTTAGAGACGTTCCGAGAAATCAAACTGACCAGGTTTAGGAAAAGACCGTTACTAGTGCCTTCAATGCCTCAGTCACAATGAGCTGGACTTGCTCAATTCTCATCCGTCAGGGGGTGACACCATTAAGTGCACCCATATTACTGGGAAGAAGTCCCAGTTCCGACTGGCTTCCCAAAATGGAAGAAACTATTGATATCCAAGAAAGCTAGCTTTTGACAGAATGCATACTGAATGAAATTCAGATCAGAAAATCATTCGATTTGATTACAACAATGGAGTTAGGGCGGGAGGGGGTGGGGGGCCAGGGGCCGCTAGCCACAGATTATGGATATCATATGGTTTACCGTCCCCGTTTGTCTTTTGAGACTAATCTATAACCTCAAGCACTTAAACCTCCCTGTATCAAGAAGTCAGGGCAACAAAGATGATGAAAAGCAGTTAGGAACAGTTCTACATGACGCTTCAAGACCACTAAAAGGGTTATTTGGAAAGACTACTGATGGATCTCAATTGCAGTTGAAACGAAATTCGAAATATCTTAATTCAATGATCATTTGCAAAGCCAGCTTCCTATAAAATATTATCCTCAGGTTGGAAAATATCTAAAGCTTCAAGATTACCTCTACAGAACAATTTCATAAACACCATATGTATTTGTGTGTGTGTGTGTATGTATATATAAATATATATATATATATATATATATATATATATATATATATATATATATATATATATATATATATATATATATATATATATATATATATATATATATATATATATATATATATATATATATATATATATATATATATATATATATATATATATATATATATATGTGAACATGAAGCTACAAATATCGCTTAATATCAAATCCACGCTACCTCGGGAATATCCCCGATGGGGAATTATCACCGAAGGGGAATTTATAAGTGATAAATGGACGGGCACTGCCGAGTCTCGATCCCACGACACAGACGCGCATCCTGCGAACCCAGTCGACGCTAACCACTGAGCTATCAAGAGATATTAAGCGATATTTGTAGCTTCATGATCGTATATAAATCACGGTGTGATAAAAAAATGTCATATATATATATATATATATATATATATATATATATATATATATATATATATATATATATATATATATATATATATATATATATACTTGTAAGCCTTTTATCATTACAGAGGTTATGAACCTGAACCCTCATTCTCAGAAAGATTTTTGAGATTAGGTTGTCAGCCCCGTGTTCTTTAGGACTAACGACTCTCCACAACAGTCTCCTAGTTGCCAGGTATAAAGTTCACAGTGAGGTCAGCAGAGGCACAATAACTTTGCCAGGAAGCGGGCCTAAATCGCTGTTTCCTCGTTGGGATCAGTCACAGGTGGAATAAATGAGGATCGAGATGTTAAATATATATATATATATATATATATATATATATATATATATATATATATATATATATATATATCCTTATGTATACACTAGAAGTAAATGATCATCTCTGCGTGAACCTTTATGGCTATAAATAGATAATACAAGAGTGGGCAGAAGACTGACGGTTTACTGAATTCCTAATCAGCAACAATGCATTCAAGTAGAGAAAAGTTCTTGAAACTTCCCCTATTTCATCATTACTCAACTCGTGCTTTCAAGTACGGAGTCTTCCAGGTCCCCTAAAATCAAACACAAACAAGGTTGTCTCGCTTTCCCACTTGAGAGGAAGCTCTTCAAGATGCAGTAAACTGGATTGTTCTCCTTCTCTTTGTCTTTCTCTCTCTCTCTCTCTCTTTCTCTTTCTCTCTTTTTGTATGTCTGCCGGTTCCTATCTTCCTGTCTACTTGTCTATTTTTCTGTTCCTCTCTCTCTATCTCTATCTTTATGATTGATTCTTTCTTCTTCTCTATCTCTTTTTCTGCGTCTGCCGATCTGTATTGCCATCTTCCCTTCTCATTTTTATGTTTGTTTCTTTAGTCTTCTCGATGTTTCTGTTTATCATCTTTCTCTTTGTTTGTCTGTTTATTAGTCTCGCTCTCTCTCTTTCTCTCTCTCTCTCTACGGACGCAGAATCACACCACGTGTGTTAAACCATCTTTTCACCTTCTCACGTCGTGTCGGCAGTTGCTCTTGATCCTCTGTTTGTTCAACACTTAACCTGATTCTCTCTCCCTCTCTGTCTCCCCATCGCTCTTCTACTTAAGTAGATGCACAGATACACCTCAAGATGAACTGCAAAACAATGACACGTTGGTTAGGCGGAATTTAGGGGTTGGGAGAAGGAGGTTGAAGAAAGGAAGATGCTCGAGATATGTCCTAGCGGGGGAAATCCTGTTCTTGGTCGAAGTTCAGAGTTGGTTCTGAATCTACCCGAGATTTCGAAATTTCATTTGTAGATGCTGGGTCAGTTAAGTCAATTATTAATTCAAATAATCGCTAGTAAGATTATGTAGTTACTGAAGGTACAGTAAAACTATCGTAATCACGCCGTCAAAAATGACGGCAAAATAAGAGAGGGTCGAAAAGGCAAGTCCGGACATCAAGGACGTTATGCACCATCCCGAACCTAGGATCAAGGTACTTTCCTTCTGCATACTTACGTAAGAGCCACTGGTGGGGAGGATCCCCAATGTGTGACCAAGACAAATTTGACAATGGAGGCAATTTTCCGGAGACTATCTTCGCTTTACCCAAAGTTGCAAACAGAGAAAGACATACTGACACTTACCGCACTTCATTTTACAGAGATAGTTTGTCTAATTGCTAAAAAGAGCCATAAAGTACTACAAAAGAATATTTTGTATAATTGTTAATAAGATTAGGTAACTACCGAAATGGTGGCCGTGATAAATAAGGTAGTGTAGAAAAAAATCATTCGAATATTTTACATCAAAAGTGCGTCGTTATTGAAAACGAAATCATACATCCAATGAATACAGAAAATATGAAGGCAAAAAAATTTTTGTTTGAAAGCACAGTATATTAAAGCTTTCATTGAGAGCTTTTTTCTGGAATAGGAAGAGACATGCTCACTTCATATAGCTAAATACAAACAGAATATTCTGCGAGTTTTAGTTGTTTTTAGATTATGCAACGGAAAGAAACGCGCTATGTGACAGATAATGCAATTTGGTCAAGACGCCCTGATGATCCCCAAATTGACCTTGTTACTGTAACCATCAAGAAAAGCTTGAGTGTTTGTATTGCATATCTCGAACCCCAATCATGAAACAAAAACCAAAGAGTCTCTAATTCTAATTAATTAAGTGACAAGGTCACTTCCCATAGCAAAAGACTTTAGGTTGCTGGTTAGTCAGTGGTTCTAAAAAGCTAAAACTCCTGGGCACTATAGTTGGCAGGATGTCTATTTCAAAGTGTGAACTTAAATTACCGGCATTCTAGGTTTTGGCAAATTGCTATTACATTGCACCACTGGAATTTTTTTTTATAATAAACGATAATGGTGGCAGTGAGATATGCACCATACCTCTAGATCTACATATCTGCATAAATTTGAGCAGTTGGCCTCGAGTTGTAACCCTACTAAAATAAATAAAAGAAGGTAGCCACTTCAAATAAAAAAAAAATTATACCATAATATCCTAGAATTCAATATTCCTGTATCATAAGAAAATTCATTTGGTACTAAGCTTGTAGGATGACACAGAACCGACTGTTTTCTGAGAAAAATAAATCTCAGTAAGCTTCCTCTCTCTCTCTCTCTCTCTCTCTCTCTCTCTCTCTCTCTCTCTCTCTCTCTCTCTCTCTCTCTCTCTCTCTCTCTCTCTCTTTGTTTGATTCATATGAGTATGTAAACGGTGAATCATATATACATTTAACAGAGGCTAAAGGATGAATGTTATCAAAAATATATCTACCACAGATGTGTTTGAGAAACACGAAAGTGTTCGGGGTATGTTACCAGTCTTTGTGATAGTCATCGTAAGACTAGTCTTAAGACCTATGCTAAGAAGCATTAGGTCACCTTGATTTAGCTGTTTTTAGATTCCTACCAAATGCCAAAAGAAAAGTGTCTTGAGAATCCCTTCTGTCTTAAAAACGTGAATCATTACGATGAACTATATCCTAGGGATAGTAATGAAGGTTATAATGATGACTGTACTAGCAACGCGAATAATAATAATAATAATAATAATAATAATAATAATAATAATAATAATAATTCTCTCTCCTCTACTCTTCTAATTTCAACTTTCTTCACTTATCTTAATGATAGCCCAGAAAAGTATGCCACTTTGAAAATGACTTATGCACCAATTCCTAACGAATGAAAAAGTCTGTGATTTCATAAAAAATTAAATGTCTTTACAGAGGAAACCTTGAGAAAAGCCTCAAGGATTTGGCAAAATGAGTCAGTTGTGGAAGCCCATAAACGGGGGAATGTTTTGATTCTGTTCACAAATAAAAAAAAATCTTAATATTGCCTCAGAAAATTATGATATTGAAAATACTCTAATGAGAAAAGACACTTTTATTAGAAGTAAGAAAATATTTGTAAAATGTACTTCTGTTTTTCAATAGTACTTCACATGTAATTTTTTTAATAAAGGAATTTAAAACTAACACTTACGACATATTAGTGATACTGAAAAGCAACAGAAGTGAAAAGAACGTAATGAAAACAAGTATGAGGAAATGTGGATGGAATAAATATAATTTTATACTTAAATAGTAGGCCTACTTTACAACTTGTAGTCACTTCTTCATATAAAAAAGGGGGGAAACAGAAGCGCCACTGAAGTGGGGAGTAAGGCTAAAGAATGGAAAATCCGAAAATGAGCGAAAAATGAGTTAAATAAATTTTTCTGTACAAGCAGTAGTTCAAAACTTGCAGTCAGTTCTTGAAATGAAGCAAAATAGTGATAATGATGAAAAGCAACAGAAGAAGAAGAAGAAGAAGAAGAAGAAGAAGAAGAAGAAGAAGAAGAAGAAGAAGGGCTGGCAGACAGAAAACGGGAGAATAAGCAAAAGCGCAGAATAACTCCCGAGACAAAAAACGGTCAGAAATGAAGTGAGATGAAGGAGAGAAGCGGAGGCGGAAATAAAAGGGACTTGCGTTGAACATGGACGTGTTGACGGGAGGGAGAATACCACACGAAAGCAAGAGGGTCGGAATGACAAGATGGGAAAAGGGAGAGAAGGAACAAGATTGGAAGAAAAATTGTACATGAAAAAGACGTCAAAGGGGCTACAGGGTAAAAAAGGAGAAGAAGGGACACTGGCGTGTAAAAGCGAGACAACAAAGCGAAGGGAAAGTGCGGGACAAGTGCAAGGGAGAGGTGAGGGTAGGAGAAGAAAAGTGTAGAGAGAGAGAGAGAGAGAGAGAGAGAGAGAGAGAGAGAGAGAGGGAAAAAGTCAGACAAACAAACAGAGGGAAAAAGTCAGACAAACAAAGAGAGAGAGAGAGAGAGAGAGAGAGAGAGAGAGAGAGAGAGAGAGAGAGAGAGAATAAAAGAACTCGTGAAAAGTCAGATAAAAAGAAAACAACAAATGACAGAGAAAGATGAGGTAACAGAAAATCAACAAGAATAAGAGAGAGAGAGAAGAGAGAGAGAGAGAGAGAGAGAGAGAGAGAGAGAGAGAGAAATGAAGGTGTGAATGCCAATACCGGTGCCAACCACAACACGCTCGGCCTTTTGTTGCAACAGCTTCTAAGCAATACGTCTTTCTTCAGCAGCGCCCCATGTAACGTCCGGACTAACACAAACACACATTAGTACTTTCGTGTTTTACCACAGTGAAAACACACACACACACACACGCGCACTGCTCTAGAACTGAGCTTGAAAACGAGCATGCAATCATGCATTCCTTTTTCTAGGTGTATATTCTTATCTGCGTGTGCTTGCATATTTGTATGTATTAATACTGCTTGATAAGAGGAAATACAATGCTCTCCTTATGCTTGTCTATGTGTGTGTGTATATATATTATATATAGATAGATAGATAGATAGATATAATCAACACACAATCACGTGTGGAACAGAAATAAATTTCTGAGTGCTGTCAGCTGACACGTGATTGTGTGTTGATTATTTCTATCATATTCACTCAGAAAGGATCATTCGAATAAGATGCTGTCAACTGGGTTACTGCTGAGTCGGGAGGTCAGGGAGAACACGCTGGTATGCGAGGCAGTTAGCTTGCCCAGGCAAAGCCTTTGGTACAGTGGCACTTAGGTTCCAACTTCTTTTATGACTTGTGTGGCTTGGTTGCCAGCCGTCTTGTTTTTCAATTGAAAGACCTGGGTTCGATCCAGATGTGAGTCAGAAATTTATTTATAAATATATAAATATACTGTTCATAAAGCAGGAGGAAAGCAAACACATGGCTGGTATATACATATATGCATATGTGTACTTTTGTCTGTGTATTATAAAAAAAACTAGGCACAATAATTAGCTGTACTTCCGACACAGACTGTGAATGACACCGCCATGAGAGAGAGAGAGAGAGAATTATAACTGGTAAAGTTATATCAAGTCTTTGCTTATTTTTACCAAGTCATGTGCTAGAACAAGCCTAACTTTTCAGCCAGGTAGCTAGCATTCATTAAGATCTATAGATATTAAAAGAATATCTTAATGACTGCTAGATATTTGGCTGAAAAGTTAGACTTGTTCTGGCTTATGACATGGTTAACATCAGCAAAAGCTAGATGTATCTTTACATTACCAGTTATACTTTCTCTCTCTCTCTCTCTCTCTCTCTCTCTCTAACAGCGGAGTCATTCGCAGTCTGTGTCGGAACTAGAGTTTATTATTGAGTCTAGATTTGTTTTTATATTATCCACAGATACAAGAAAACGACAGAATTACGTAATAGAAATACATTCTTATTCCGGGTTTCCATGTAATGTTATTCGATCTAGAAGGATATTTTTTCTAAATAAATCAGCACTAGTAACATACCTACTTATAATCTACAGTAGCGATACTATCATTATCAGAAATGAGAAAAATAAAATATACATAGAATAATTTCGATGATCATAAAAACAATTATAACCTCTAAAAGAGAATATATCATGGTAGTGTTTTGGAAAGCCCGACACTAATTCATGCACTCTTAAAATAAGAGACAATAAATAAAATAATGCAAAAAGTTCTAAAAGAAGCTGGCTGAGACAATTGCCATAAATATTATTAGAATGTATGTCAACCTTATGTTTCCATTGGGAAAGAGAAAACAATAATAAAAATTACAACAATAATACCTCAGTGTCCTCTTTCTACATGAAAAAGGAAAAGTGCAATGATAATGATAAAATGATAATTTCTTCAAGTAAACAACCATTCTCGTTTTGGAAACAGCAAAGAACCAAATTAACCCAAGCCACCGAATGAGTCAAAGGGGTTGTAAGGAGCACCATGACTTATTTTGTGAGTTTTCCCTTTTCGTTTATTTTCTTAACCAATGATCTATTTTCACATGGAAATCAGCACTTATACACTACTTCTATGAGCACGAGTTTGTGCTGGCATAAGGCCAGCTTAATCTAACATTCTGGTCTACAACCCTCCTTATTAAATTAATGAGCTTCTTTGGAACTTTTTCACATGAGAGTGCGAGCTTTTTAATATCTTCGAACTCCTGGAGTAATTCTGATAGCATCACACTCATTTGTAAGGGATATTTTCTCTTCTTTATTTTTCGAGGTATCGGTAAACTTATAGGTATTTTTAACACGTAAAATATTAATCAGTAAGAGATTAGACAGGCAGTATATGTTGACCAAACTGAAAGCAATTTAATCATCATTTTATTTGTTTATTCTTCTAGTTTTTTTTTTTTACTCGAGTGTAAGTTTTTGTTTGTTTTATGCTTCTGTGGGTGGGGGAGAGCTGTAGTATTTGGAATTATGGAAATTATGTAAGTAAAAGCCCTTAGGAAAGTATAAATCATTTAAAAAAGTAATTTGATTAATATCAAAATAAGTCATCAACGATGTGGTAAAATAATAATAATAATAATAATAATAATAATAATAATAATAATAATAATAATAATAATAATAATAATGACATACCAAATGCATACAAACTGAACATTGGTACGAAATGTTAATAAAACATATTGAAACAGAGCAACATATCAGGAAAGAAATATATATATAAATGTAATTTCAGAAATTATGAATTACAAACTTCCAAATAAAAACATCAAGCATTATTATATATATATATATATATATATATATATATATATATATATATATATATATATATATATATATATATATATATATATATGTATATATATATAATATAGGTATATATGTATATATATACATATAAATATAATAAATTTGTGTGGGCGCGCGAGTATACTCGTATATGTATATGCATAGCAACAGGTAGGACAGAAATCATTCCAAACAGCTGTGACATATCGGAGGCAATCTTGAGACACGTGGAAAACAAACAAACACGATGAACACCGAAAGGCATCTATGACAAACTCTGAAAAGCATCCGCGCATATGAGTTCCAAACATGCTTTTAAAGGCTTTTCCCGTGCTAATGTACAGGCTGGCTGAGAGGTTTTGACAGTGATGGAGGCATACAAAGGTGTGCATGGGCGGTGTGAAAGAGAGACTGCATGGCAAGGTGTTTATTTAAGGGGGGCAGGAGGTGGGGCCCTGGGAGTGAATGACACGGAATATTATTAGGAAGAGATTCAGACGCACGGATAGGCAGACAGAGAAAGGGGGTAAACAGACGGTTACAGGGCGATTAGAAAGAAAAAGAAAACCACAGAAAGGCAATCAGGAAAACAGAGAAGAGGGAAGAGGGGGTTGGGGGGAGGAAGGCACACAGACATGATATAATATATAATAGGCTTTACTTTTCGTACCAGAATGCATTCACCAAGAACTGTAAAGCGCTGTTCTTACATGGAGACACGATATTGTTTCATGGTATTAATGCTTGAAACATTTCTATCTGCCTTTCTCTATCCTACTATCAACCAGCTCTTGTATAGATATCCCTTATAAACATTAATAAATGCAGTAATAAATTAATATTTTACCTTTAAGCAAATATGACTCACAAGCGGCAAAAAAAAAAAAATAGCTATACGGATGTAATTTGTTACCATATCGCTACATGTACGAATGTCTTTTGCTTAAATTAGTAATGTAAGTTATTTATGATCTGGAAAGGCAAGCGATGAACCTAAGAAAAAAAAATAATGTTATCAAACACTGCTTTTTAAAACAGAAAAAAGAAAATCTGAAAAGCCGATTAACAAAATTCCAGACTGTTAATGCCATCAAAACAAAGAAAACCTTTTCTGAAAAAATGTATAAAAAAATCACAAACACGCTCATAACCACACAATTTATGAGGGCCACCCTCATGCAATGCATTTCTTAGCAGGAAACTTATGTGCTCTCATTAGCTATCAGACGCAGCTGTGATTGGTGGAGGACCATGTTTACTGCTTACATCTTGATACAGTTGACAAGTGCCACTCATTAACAAGTCCTTAACATTTTAATAACAGTATAACGAGTTCATGTGTTAAGTTCCAGTAAGTGTATATCAGTGTTGACGATTTCGTAAAAAAATTACGGAATTATGCAAATAGTGCAAACTAAGAATAAATGTTTTCACAAATTCTTTCCAGGATTTTTGGTTTCCTTGGAAATATTATAGCTTAATTTTATTGAACTTGCCACAATTTGAAAGACGGATAGTGTATAATACAAAATTCCGTATTGTCACAGAATCACATTCACGAACTACAAGGCCTACTAAAGTATACACAGACGCAAAAACGAACTAATTTAAATTATGGTTAAACTATTTCCTGAGGAATAACTCATGGCAACAATTTCATGATATAAACATTACCAGTAATGGTAATGGTAAATTGATAAATACCGCATCCACTAACCACAGCTGAGTAGAATGGAATCATCCGACAACCAATTATAATGCAGGAACATTTCCGTCAAGGAAATGCACTACAAGAGAGCTCCTTGGGCTTTATGGTGCGCTGTTTGAGGACGTTTCTATATGTATTTTCTTTTTTTACGTGATTTTTTTTCTTACCTTTCGGCAGTTTTCTTATTCCTTCCCTCCGATTGACATCTGTGGAAAAAACAGAAACATTTATTTTTACAAATATTGTATATATATATAATTTATAAATTCATACAACCCAACACATTTCACCAAACTATAAAAACAGCATAAAAACAACTAATATCTCCTACATAAAAAAAACTGTGCACTGTAAAAAACTAGTACGCTTAGAAATATTAACTTGTTTGTAAACAGAGATGACAATAGCAGAAAAACAACAGGAATCATTTCCATCAGCAACAGATCTGGCTCAACCCTACTGTAATGGCGTAGACTTTGGAATTAAATTTATGCATATCAAACTTAACGATAAATTTACCAAAATAAAAGAAGACACATTACAAATATCACATACACTCGCAATAACGAAAGTTCTAATTTCGGTAAGTGACGGATAACTTATAGAGTTGTGAGACCGGTGTATACTATTAAATAAAAAGAATCTCGTAAAGAAGTATTGCACCTCACAAAAATTAAGAGACAACATCAAAGATCCGAGTACGTAGTGCAGATTATCGGGGCCAACAATACTTTGAATATTAACAAATTGCTATCGATCTTAAATATGAAATATGTATCTGGTAGTCAGTCGGTTGCGTAAGGTTAAAGTCGTGGTTAATAAAATATATGTATATAATGTATACACACACACACAGAGTATATATATATATACAGTATACAAGCGTAAGATTTTTCTGAATTATTACTGATATGTAAGAAGAGTAACTAGACATAATGAGCAAAGTTGAACAAGCAATAGGGATATTTATGGAATGAAGTATATGGGAATTAAATTAATTGGATGACTAAGTCTATTTGATATCAATTTCCCTCCTTGAAATAAAATTTTAGTCTTGGTCCATCTCTACGCTCTTATGTTGGCACTGTTTTTAGCCAGACAAGAGAGAGAGAGAGAGAGAGAGAGAGAGAGAGAGAGAGAGAGAGAGAGAGAGAGAGAGAGAAACAAAAAATCTAAAATATGAAACTTAGAAGTTGTAAAGCATAAGGGGCAAGACAACTCGAGGGTCTGCAGAGAGCGGAGGTTGGGTGGATATGGGGTAGGAGGAGGAGGAGGAGGAGGAGGAGGAGGAGGAGAGGAAGGTGACAGAGCATCTTTCTTAGGCATGTGGTGAGGGCCCATCCGATACAGAGTTCACTCTTGGGCGAATTTGCAGGCTCGTTAGCTGGAGACAGCCGTGACACCTGTGATGGCTGACGGACTGACACCAAGGAGGTGATGGGCAAAGTTCTTTAGGGTGCTAGAAATAATTCAAGTGCTTCCCCTCCCCCTTTACTTCTAAAACATTTCTCTCTCTCTCTCTCTCTCTCTCTCTCTCTCTCTCTCTCTCTCTCTCTCTCTCTCTCTCTCTCAAAGGAACTGTAGTTGTGCAGTTAAACAATGTGATGTAAATTACAAAAATAGCAATAATGAGAGAGAGAGAGAGAGAGAGAGAGAGAGAGAGAGAGAGAGAGAGAGAGAGAGAGAGAGAGAGAATGGTTCAGTCTTATGAAAAGTTGTCACTGATATTTGCATCATTAGTGAGTTCACACATTGACCGAAAAACTGTCTGAATTATATAAGAAAAAGTACAAATTTATCCAGTTCAAATTGTGAACGATGCTGCAGTCACAAAGGCCATGACAAATTAGCTACTATATTAGATTAAGTTTGTTAGCTACTATATTAGATTAAGTTTAGCATCAGTTGTCATAAATACCTTTATAACAGAGAGATCAAAAGTATTGAAAGATTTTTTCAAGGTTGAAAATAAAGCCATTAAGCTCAAGGTGAAATGAAGCCTAAGAAATAATATGTATTAAGGAAAACAAGGAATCTGAACTCTCTAAATTGCGAGACAGTTACCATTTACTACTCATGACAAGAAATATTTCTTTCATATATAATTAGAAAAAATGACTAGCCATGCAACAAATCTCGTTATAACTTTACACAGTTTTCTACTAGTCAAAGCTGGAACGAGTGTTGTAGGTTCAGCCATTATTATTAGGATCAGAAGTTACTCCATAAATCAAATGGCCAATTGCCTGACAGCAATCACAGTATTTTCTCTCCTTCCACCTTTGTACCCGACGTTAGTCTTATAATAAAGAATCTGCAACGAGAAAATTGGTCATTAAATTTCCAAGCTTTAATCATAATCATCTTCGATGTGCTACTTAATCTAAAGACACATGAAATATTGCACTTACCAAAACTAAGTACCATTTTACGGAAACTGCCGTACACAGAGATCCATAAATCCGGAAAGTCGGCAGAATCAGCGCATTTTCAAGTTTTATTGGGTTCATAATTTCAGGGAAAAAATAGACCGCATTTCGCCCGATGCTCGGAGGAGCATCTGCTCATTAACGTGCGTTTTTAGCATCGACTCCGAGCTCTGGCAGACTAATACGATTCGTCGTACCTGGCTAAACATCCACAAAGCGATGAATTGAGCCAACACAAGTAGGATGAAAGACAAATAGTTGGTATTTACTGTGGCTTTCCACGGCGCTGCTTCAGTGAACAGTAAATAATAATGTGGTCTATTAGAATGCATCTGTGAATACCGCAGACAGTACGAATAATTAGCGATATTATGCATCTCATAGTATTATACTTATACATATATATGTGTATATATTTATAATGTATATATAAAAGCGTGTGCGTGTGCGAGTATGTATTTGAGTAATTATATGTACACAAATGTTTAGGAATTAGGCATAGCTAAGAATAATTTACAGAGACTATAGTCTTTTTCACACTTATTGTCACCTTGATAAACAGATAACGAGACCTTTGAAAGACAATAAGAACCAAAATAAACCGTTCAAGAATTTCTTTGTTATTACTTAAGAGTGTCAAGTATTTCCCCTTAGGGCTACTTCACTACTTATAAGTGGTACCTATCTAGCTTGTTAAGTACTAGATGACACTGTTCCCACTGTTCTTGAACATTGTCAAACATTCCACCTCAGACTTTCTTTCATAGCAGTAGATGGGAATATTCGCGCTTGTTGTTATATATATAAAGACAGTATTAACTGTCATAAGAAATAAATCAGTCATCCGTTTATAAGATAAAATATTGGGAATATTCGCACTTGTACTGCATATAAAAGATATTATTCTTAATGATCATAAGAAAATAAACAAGTCATCTGTTTACAAGATGAAATATTTAGACCAGCCAGAAACAATAGGATATCAGTGGAAAGTTTCCTCGTTCTCTTTTTCTTCATGAAGTTTTTGGGTTCTTTGTGATTTCCACCTTTCCCTATACAGCCAGGAAACAAGTTTTATTATTATTATTATTATTATTATTATTATTATTATTATTATTATTATTATTATTATTATTATTATTATTATCAACTTCTTGCAATATATTTGTTTCTCCTCCATCTGCATTCTGGACTGACAGGTATAGCAGAGCTCATGCAAATAATAATAATAATAATGAAAAGATTTTTCGTTTTTTCACGGTAATAATTATTTCTAGTTTTTCTTATTTTGCATTTGCAACAACACCACATTATTAATTTAAAAGCGGCAGAAATCGACTTTCAATGTTTGATTTATACATACACAATACCCATATTTATATCGGCGAATACGCATGTTTATAAACACTGAGTGTTTTTCGAATACAGAGGTGTGTTCAACTTTCCAGTTTTCATCAGATCTTTATGGATGAGTTTGCTATCCCCACTCCCTTTTTCTTTACTCCAGCAGCCTCTGATGTGGTAGCGAAAAAAGATGTGGGTCTAGCAATCTTACCACAAAAGGCTTACTGAGAAATCGGAAGACTGTACCCAACTGGTACCATCCCTTCCACACACACACACACACATGTATATATATACATATCTATACACACACACACACACACACACATATATATATATATATATATATATATATATATATATATATATATATATATATATATATATATATATATATAAATGTATACACATGTAGAAGGAGTAGTACCAAAAGGGTACAGCCTATCTCTCTCTCTCTCTTTTATAAGCTTTGTCTCTCGGGAGAATGATCTGCCTATCAATGCTTAAAGTGCAAGTGGAATACTGACACGCACATACACCCACACCCACACCCACACACACACACACACACACACACTCACACACACACTTTATGCCGTATATATATATATATACACTTTATATATATATAATATATATATATATATATATATATATATATATATATATATATATATATATATATATATATATATATATATATATATATATATATACATATATGTGTGTGTGTGTGTGTGTGTGTGTGTATATGTCAGTATTTCACTTCAAGCATCGCTAGACAGATCATTCTCCCGAGAGGCAAACCCTATAAAAAGAGAGAGAGAGAGAGAGAGAGAGAGAGAGAGAGAGAGAGAGAGAGAGAGAGAGAGACACTCGAAGTAGACTGCCAAACGGAAGGAAAAGGAAAAACCTTTTATTGAATGGTAGGCTGAGGTAGGTGGTGACAGTGCGCAAGGGGTCACAACTTGACGTCTAGGGTGGGCCTGAGGGGAAACTAGAGGGGTTTAGTGAAGCTATTTTAAGAAGTCTCTCCCCTCTTTTGTTTGGTTTACGGAGCTATGATACGGTAAGTCTCTCTCCGCGTAGGAAATAGATAGGGAGTTTGCCAGACGCCAGGACGGAGACTTCGTTATGAAAACTTTCGCGGTTATTAAGTTGATTACAGGTTCTGCTGTTTACACATGATTTCTGTACTAAATCTGCAAGCCTCCCACAGCAGAAATATATTAGGATCAACACCTGGGGTTGGGGGAGGGGGAGGGGTTGCCGATGAAAATTGATTTAGTCCGTTTCCAGGAAAAATCAATTGTGACTGTGATGACGTATGTAGAAATTATGTACCTGGTGGTTAGTGGATTTCGAGCGGTAGCAGTCAGGGGGAAAAATGTATGGAGGTAGCAAATTCATCCCCCAGCCCACAAAAAAAAAAGTAGTGAGAATCACAGGGCTAACGGCTACTGGAGCCAATTCCCTTTTAGGGGAAAAATAGAGAGAGGCTCTCTCTCTCTCTCTCTCTCTCTCTCTCTATATATATATATATATATATATATATATATATATATATATATATATATATATATATATATATATATATATATATATATATACATATACATACATACACACACACACACATATATATACATATACAGGGTGTTTCGAAATTAGAGACCCCCACTCTACAGCATAAACTAAATTTGATATGGACAAAAACAAAAGTAATTCAGAACAGGTATTTATTTAAGTTTCTCTCTGAGTATTTAATATTTTGTGTGGCCTCCATCTGCCTGTACCACAGCCTGCATTCTTGAGGGGTATGATTTCAGCAAATCGCAAAAAAGCTGAGACTCAAACTCCATTTCCCTGAGCACTTTGGTCACCTCTCTTCGCAGGTCGTCGAGGCTTGGTATACCATCATAGTTCACTGTGTGCGCTTCAACACGATCCTTTAAGATACTACCAATGTTTTCACACACATTAAGGTCAGAGGAGCTACCTGGAAATTCACTTGACGAGAAGAAATCGATACCACTGTTTTGAAGCAGCTCCTTGAAACATGGTGCCTTATCATGCAAAAATGTGACTTCTTCAACAGATGACACATTTTCAGGATCTTTGAGGAAAGGAAATACTCCACCAGTAAGCACAGTTTCTCTGATGTATTCGCCATTCCATGACTCTCCTTTTTCTTTGATGATCCACATTAACCATTTGGCTGAGAAACAGAAAAATTCCCAAACATTCAGGAAATTTCACAACTTGGCGATAGCACACGTCATCGCTGATATCATCCAATTTTGCAGCCCAAATGATGTCATTTTTATGATTTGGCTTCCTGACTGTGTAAATGAAGAATTCATCTGATGCGGCAACATGGAGAAAGTCAGCTTCATCCCAATCTTTAAGAAATGAACCACAAAACCATGCATGGTCTTCTCTCTGTTGCTGAGTGATGTTGGGCTTGCTGTTAACATGAAATAGATTGATAACAGATTTTTTCAACTCACGATATACAGCACTATAACTTCTCTTCTTTTACCTTTTTGTTTCTAGTTCAAGCGCAAATTTACGTAAAGACTTTCTTGGTCTACCCACTGCCTCAGCCATGATGTCTTTTGACTCCTGAGAAAGGACTTCAGGCCTTCCAAGATTCTCACTCTTTTCGCGGTGACAGTCATGTGGATTTTTGTTCCAGTTTCTTTTAACAAAGGATTCTCTCTTTTAATGTATTTAGCTATCCAGGAACGTGAAATGAAGGCTGCACCAGCATCCCTGGCCTCCCTGAAGGTTATAGCCAGGATTCGGTCAATCCATCTGATTTCCTCCGAGTCGTTAGCCATGGCTGTATCTAACTCTGTCACTCATTCTGAAAATACAAGAAATGTAAAATGAAAAATAGCTTAATAGAAACTTAAAATAATGTACTTGGAGATAGGCTATAGCAGAAAACTTCATAACTTTCCATTTGTTCTGTGGAGGGGGGGGGCCTCTAATTTCGAAACACCCGGTATGTATATATGAAAAATAAGTACAGTACCTTATATGCAAAAACATGCAGTCACATATACACAAAAAATGTTTTGAATTTTTTAACAGAAATGCGATCACAAATTACTTCCATATGCACAGTCATACAGACATATGATACTATTTAATCATGCAGGGCATATCTGTCCTGTTAATTAATTTCTCATCTACGTCCTAGACATAAAAAATCAATGGACAGATCTCGTTATGGGGTATTTGCACCAGTTACTAAATAGGTTGACAGCGTACACAGGAAGGCAGCTCACAGGTAAAAGATTCCTCCTTTCCATACTAGTGTTAGGAAATATGATTTTAGTTTTTACTTTTTTACATTTACACTGGCTGTTTAGGCAACATAATAATAGTCATAAGAGAAACCAAGAAACATAATAGCAAACCGTTCCTTCAGCTGAATAAAAATAAAAAAACAATAATAACCTATTAAGGCTTTGACGTTAAATACTAAAATTGGCATGAATACTGTCACACACAAAATCAAGGTAATCTATCATTATAAAAATGAGATTTAATTTAAGGCCTCAGTCTTAATCAAGGTGGGCATGTTATTCCCGTAAACAGTCTATAATAAGCTACAATTGTTTTGGTTTTGTGGAATAAAATGGCTATTTCGGATAAATGTCAGAAAATTATTTACGCAGATTGAAAACCTTCGTATAAAATAAATCTAGTATCTCCGCTGACGGAGGTCCCAGCTCCATTAAGTATCACCAAATCCAACAGGTGTTATTTCGGCAGAGGGAAGCATGTCGCTTTTGATACGTAACACTTGCCTTCGCCGCAATGTTTGACGCGTGTGTTAATGACTTGTACACACCTGCACAGGTCTTACACATGCGCACGAATTCAGGAACTACTGAATGCCCCCGGCTCTCCAGTAGTCAATTACCGTCGTCTTGGATTTAACGGCAAACTGAATAAGTTAATGTTTTGATACACCCAAAAAACACACCTTTCTGGCAACCTTCATATTATGAATATGGTATAGCAGAACATCTCAATTTGGAAATTTTTATTTCAGAAGTAAAACTCTGCTTTTAATAATCAATACTGTCCTTATCGCAATGAAGAAAACAAAATCAAAGCTAAATTTTCAAGATATATCATGAGAGATCCTGTTAAAATAAATTATTTTCAACCAGCAGACTATTCATTCATGTGCAATGACTTACACTAGAATAAGTATTACGCGGTATCTGTTAATTGGAGTGCAGAAAAAATAATGGCAAAAAACATACACACACACACACACACACACACACATATATATATATATATATATATATAGCTATGGGTATAACTTGTGTGTTTCTATAAACACACACACAAACATATATACATATACACACACATATATATACGTGTGTGTGCCTATTAATCTAGGGCGTGATCACGTATCTTGTTATTACAAAAATGTAGGGTTACAGCAAGCAACTTCATCCCAAAAGACTTGGTGAGAACCGGAGGGCTAGCGCATTCTGAAGCCACAGTCTCTGTATGGAAAAACAAGTTGCAATGTATACATACATATATATATATATATATATATATATATATATATATATATATATATATACATACACACACATATGTATATATGTATATATGTGTGTGTATGTATGTGTGTTTGAGTGTGTGTATGTGTATACGATGTTAATGTTGTCTTTCTTTTGGTAATGCTAAAACTTGCTGTGATGCATCTTGTTCTTTTTTCCCTTCCCATCCCTTCCCCCTCAAATCCAAAACTAAATACAAACTCTGGTTTGTTTATCCAGTAAAGAGGATAATATTAAAAATGGGAAAATATTGATTTTCCAATTATATGCTTTTAGTAATCGTATAAAGAAATGGCTTACTTTATATGTAGTACGTATGTATAGAGAGGGAGAGTAAGAGAGATGGAATCGTTTAAGAAAAAAAGAAACAATCATTGGCTGTGTGTGTGAGTGAGAGTGAGAGTGAGAGAGTAAAATGTAGTGGTAAAATCTACTGTAACAAACATAACAGTTAAAGGAATTTTGGAATTGATTTTTTTTTCTGAACTTACGGAGCTCGACTTTGTTCCCTGCTTTAGTACTATATTCTTGCTAGTTAAAGGAGTTTTGACGACAAAAATCTCAAGTGATCATAAAATATCCCGTGGGTATGCTCAACTCGATTCTCTCCTTAACCTCATTTCTTTCTTTCTCTTTTTACCCAACAATCACCTCGATCTTGATATAAATAAAACAACTGTTGAGGCGCAAAAGATTATAAACATAATAAACCTTGCTTCTCTTAAGGAATATACGACGTCACTCCAAAAATGAGCCAAGTCTCCATATGTTTCTTTTGTTTTCAAAGGGAATAAAAAATAGGAGTGAAAGGTGCTTCGGAGATCATTACTCAAACTTGCTGCTAATTGCCTGTCTGGAATGTGTGACGTGTCAAGCTATCAGGCTGGGCAGCTCCTCTCATCACCTCGTTACTTATGTCACACTCGGGGTTGCACGGACAAAATTCATCATTTCTTCTTGCAAGTACCAACCGATGGGGCACAGAATCCACTTCTCCCCTAGAATTAAAACACAAACATTTCTTTTTAACCCTCAAAACTACAAACTGTTAAAGAAAATCTCAGGGGAGGGAGAAAAACAGAAATTTATGTGGTGGTAAATGAGAAAAGGCGGGGATGCGCATTCCGCTCGTCACTTGAGGGTTGGGTTGTCAGCTTCACTCAACGCGCGCCAAAAGTTGCCCGCGCCAGTTTTGTAGACAAGTGCTCATGAGCGTGTTTTGCCGGGAAGAAATGCCATGTAAACTGTTGCTCAGACACAGCCCGAGTAATGAGGATGAATTCTTCGCATTTAATTTGCAACTTTACTTACGCTAACGTTTTCTTTTCCCTCGAAAGCCTCTTGTAGCAATGCATGTTTAAAGTTTTTTTTTAAGAGGTTCCAAATGACTTTTTATGTATTTTGTTTACTTAAGACCATTACTATTTTTTTCGAATTTTCATCTAAAGCTGCTTGCAGCAATCAGTCATTACGAAAGGTATAATCAAAACAAACCGCAAGTAACAGGTAATTCTCCTCTGCATCTAGACACGGCCTAAAAGGGGCAAATCCCTAGGAGGTGCGGGGCAGCAAAAATCGTTATCTGGTCGACTTACTCAAAGTGACATAAAACCTTTACGGCGTTTTGATCTCCTTCGCCCTGATTAGAAAACCCCTCGGATGGACCTGGGCATTTGGAAGTCGGCGTGTATTTCATAGCCCGCCGATCCCGCCGTTGGTTTTAACCCTTCGACGAATAAGACTGTCATACCCATATTTGTGGGTTATATAGTCAGATAAATGACCTCCATTTGTGTGCTGTCGGAGGTGAACCAAGGTGTTGGATTGATATACACGAAGGTTTTGTAGGGCATTAAACTCTATTTATGGCAGCAAATGACATTTCTTCTGTCATGCTCAATGGATAATTCAAAAGTTTATAGCTAGTCACTATCGCTTAGAACGAGAACCTCTAAGCAGCTGAGAATTATAGACGACGGTGTTTAGATCATGCTAACCCTCAGCAGAGGACTAAGTCGTTGTTCATAAACCAGTTACAAAGAATCTTCCTCTCACGGCCCATCGCAGTTGTGACGTTCTTGGCGTGGCGATGTCACGTGCAGCCAGCGTAATGAAATGACTGATTTTAGTCCTTAACCGTAAGGCCTATAAGGTCTACAACGCCAAGAAAATGATAATAAAGTATGCCGTCTGGAGGTAGTTGTTACAGATGACAATGGTTTGTGTCTCTTTATATATCACTGTTGCTATCTCTACTACCAGCCTAAATACCCACGCAGCTGCCACGATTGTCGACTGAACGATGACGGCGAATAAAGGAAACGCTGTTCTTGAATAAATACTGGAATTTAGAAGAAAAGACGCCATGAAGAATGAGAGAGGCTCTTAAAGTTGATGCTAAGGGGAATAGATGCGAGTGAGAAAAGATGAAAGAGAAAGCCACATTTAACAAGAATGCATCGTTATATATATATATATATATATATATATATATATATATATATATATATATATATATATATATATATATATATATATATATATATATATATATATATATATATATATATATATATATATATATATATATATATATATATGTTTGTGTGTTTTATATATATATATATGTATGTATGTATATATGTATAATAACCATACACACTTCTATATATACATATATATGATTTTTTCTCTAAGAGGGCGAGATTCCACACGGTGTTACCTTCAACAAATGCGCATATCGGAATGAGGTTATTAGCCCTTAGCCCTGGCCCATGGATGTTCAAGTGTCTACAACAGTATATGCTAATGGCATCAGGTATTCCTTGAAGGTTGCCCATCGAGTACATATGTTCCTCAGCGTTATTTAATGACTCGGATCATGAAAATATACCAGTTAAAACAAAAACAAAAAAACATGAATAATTATATTTACATTTTGGGGAGAGAATATTTTTCCTGTCTAAATGTTGCAGGCATTAGGAAGCACATTTAAAGAGCAGTTGTGCGAAAGGTCGAAAACAAGTAACAGCGTGTTATGTAACTTACATGTCATTTATGTTTATGTTCATGTATGAGATCCCAGCATGAGTAACCTGTATATTAATATCTAATGCTACATAAAAAGATACTTCGTGTAGTTAATTCCTGGACAATGTACATTTGACGCTTTTGTAGTTTTGTATCAGGTTCAGGTATGTATTAATCAGCCACGCAGCTTGGTTTTGCAAAGCAATTAGTAGTAAGGACAAGGACAACGGACCTATCAACTTCATTCCTTGTGTAAATGCCATGTTTTGAAGCTGCAGGAACCTCCTCTGCTTGGAAGATGTGGAATGCTGAAAATCTGGTCACTACTAGATCGACAATACATGACGTACTACAGGCAGAATTAAGAATATTTCCTTTTATATTTACTAATACACCAGCATATATATATATATATATATATATATATATATATATATATATATATATATATATATATATATATATATATATATATATATATATTATATATACATTATATATATGTATATGTTTATATATATATATATATATATATATATATATATATATATATATATATATATATATATATATATATATATATATATAATTTAATTTGTGCGTGTTTGTGTGCTGTATGCATAACAGATATGTTCATAAAGAAAACTTGTGTTGAATAATGATCCTGAAAACGGAGAAAGTCTTTATTATTCTTCCTGGTATGCTGTTTGTACATAAATGAAACTACATGAACCACGGACTCCATCATATCAGTCTTCTGCTAATCTCAGATATACTTACAATATGAAAATAAATTTTTATTACCTTTTTAATCGTTATTAGACAGAAAGCCAACGTCAGAATTTAATTTTTTTATAAGTTTTTAAGATAACTGGAGTAATTCTACGAATACAGTTCTTATCAGAAATTACTTAAATAACCGCATATCAACAGTGAAAAATTCAGATAAATAAATAAATATATATATATATATATATATATATATATATATATATATATATATATATATATATATATATATATATATATATATATATATATATATATATTACATATATATGTATATATATACACACAAGTTTCATACAAGCATATCACACATCACGATGATTATGCAAAAAGTGTACTGCATAAATATCTTTGTACTCGGGCACCATATACGATATTCATCATTCTATATTAACATACATTTACAAGGCATGAATTTATTTGAACGAAAAAGTAATTCTTATATATATTCTTGCTTGAAATTTAACTTGATTTTTAGTATATATTAAGTCCAAAATTAGTGTGGTACACAGGAAAAATCATAATAAGATTGTTGTTGGTTTCACGTCTATACTCCACTCATCGCGTTGTAACATTATCTACTTTCAGAATTATATGGAATATTTTAATTTGTGTAATACAGTGCATTTTTAGTTTAATTCGTTCTAGGGTTATCTCTCTTTCATTATTATTTCCGGAAAATGTACCTCAAAAAACTTCCTACGGGTACGAAAACTCATTTACTTAATGCTACAATGAGAAAAATTAGCTGTTATATTTACTGTCAGGTGCCGCTTGGGATCAATAATACGATAATAAGGAAAAGATGACGAAACACTAATACAACCACCAATGGAGTGTTGCGTGAATGCCTTTGACAATAAGACGCAGCTATCAGTCATCTCATGGCCTTACTTTCTTTGGGTTTTGAGTCCCCTTTGCAAAAAGAGAAGTCGAATAAAATTTCAAGAAATATAGTAAGAATGAGAAGGATGATGGATTTTTTACTTTGTTCTCAAGCAAGAGAGTCTTAATCCAGACTGGCTTTGTCACTTGCTCCGAAACAGTGTGGTCGTCACATTGTTATGGGATGTATTAGCATTATATGGAATTATAAATGTCATATGAACCCAAATTCTTTATTAGAAAGAACAAATGAATAATCGCTGGCCTCAAATTAGTAATACCCTTGTGACAGCTCCCCATGACTTGAAAAATTGGCATAAGTTAACTATCAGGCGAAATTGAGCTAGTTCGACTTCATTAACTTATGTTACACATCTGTAAGATCTGACTGGCTCTTGGAATAGCTCTGCGTACTGAAGATAATCCATGTAGTTGTTGAGATTCTGTATAAAACCCTCACGTAAAGGTATGGCTTAGTGCATTAATCCTAGCTCTATTTCCTATTGAAAATATTTACTTATGTGTAAGACTAAGTGTTTATATAAGTTGGGCTCTCTTGATGATCTGATGGATATTGAAGGTATGTAATTTTTTCAAACTCGCATCAAAATTTCCATCGCTCTCTTGCAAATATTACTGACCTATATGCTTAGCCATAATAGGATAGTTAAACATTGAAAAAGCTTCAGTGACTGGTATAAGTCTTTATATAAGCAATTTCCTTTTGAAATTACATGATTAAAGAAATTAATAACATATCGAAAACCTTTACAAATAGGAATACCTCAGATAAGTGCGTTACGCATTACAAACAACGTCATTGTTCACAGACATACTGAGTAACTTATTATGATAGTTTAATCACAGTATACTGACTATAAACTATTTCTAGCAGGAAAATACAAATTAAACTTTTGCTTTTGTGGGCAATTCGAGTATCATTATGGATACATCTTGGTGGATAACAATGCATCATTTTGCACAAAGCGAAGGCGATGAGATGAAATCACGATTCCACAATGAAACTGCTGCATTATATGAAACTCGTTAGTACAATTTAATGCTTATAATTGCGGTCAATAAATAAATCAATGAACTGAAAAGTATGCCATCCAAACCCAGCAGGAAGTTCATTAACCTAGCACAAGCATTCGATTGAAATAATCAGTTCCTCTAATACCCTGCGTGTCTATTTTAGGATGCATTAAAATTCTAGGAGGATCATCCTATAATACTTAAGTATTATCCTCAATTGCCCACCTGTATATCCCACCAAGTAGTTACTGTTTATTTAAGATTTTTTTTGCTCTAATGCCAGACATTCTGACCATTAAACCTAGCGTAAGCTAGTCTCTGTACTTAGTGACATTACCTAAGGCCTCAACTTTTCATTGCAGTTTATTTATGTAGCTTTTACGTTAGCACCATTGGTCAGAATACGAATTCGTAATTATTCTTTATAAGGCCTGTTAAACTTAACCTGACCTTCCCAAAGGTGGAAAATATATATGAAGAATTACCCACGAACCAGGCGGATATGCCACAAGTCTTTGAAGTGATATGTGATTGGTAATTAGTAAAAGGTAAGATATTTTACCATTTCGTTTGGCACTATTATAATTGAAGAGAGATCCTTATCCAGTTTTTGACCATTTTGTGAGCACGGGACCTTAAAAGTGCATGTATTTCGGGATCATCCCGGTCAAATCAATTAACCAGGTGGTACCTTCTAGTCATTATTTCATAAAGATTTAATGAACAACTTTGATTAAAACTGTAGGAAGATATAACAATAATACAAAGTGCATTAACAAACTTATACAGAAGGGGATATTTGTTCCGCACGGTTGGAGGCAATGATAATGATGATGGTGGTGGTGTTTGTAAAAAAATTTAATGATAATAATAAAAGAAACCGTAATGTGCACTTTTAACAAAGAGGGTAATGTCGATGAAGTAACAAGCCACACTTAGTTGTCTGAGTATTGGGCAGTAGATGTCATATACAGAACAGTGCTGTTAAAGTTGAAAACAGAATAATAAAGGGCACTTCAAAATGCTTACTGAAGCAGAATCTCCTGAAAAAGGATAGGTTTTAAGATTCCCTTCCTACGTGTGAAATACATCGTCAATCTTTTGCAAAGCTAATTGAAAAGTAAAGCAGTATTCAATATTTTTGGCAAGAAATTGTATTTTAGCAGTTGAAACAGAATAGAGATATCTTTTAATGTCATAGTAATAACATATGAATTGTAAGTAGACGAACGACAATATATAAGAAGCTGAAATTGGAATCTTTTATTACAGTTATGGGATGAAGGTTTCCTTAAATTGTAGGGTTATCATTAAATCATTCACCTGCCATCTTGCAAGGAGTGTATACAAAACGATAACTATTTTCCACGTATATACCCAGTGATATATTCATTGATACAACCTTCATTACAGCATAAATGTCAACAATTATTTTACAAATATTGTATAACAAGGAGCCACAAAGGACTAATGAATTTCAGTCTAATATCTCACAAACAATTGATTATTATGGATTCATGTCAAATATAAATCAGTCAATCGTTACTGATGAACAGCTGAGGTGTCGCCACTAATTCTTGAATGAGTTCGTAATACTGGCCTTTAAATACATATGTGTGATGATAATGTCGCATATGGCCAAGCAAACGAGGGTTTGATGTTCCACTTCCGTTTGGTAATCTTCGTTACATTTATTGTTCTTTGCTTTTGTTCTCAATGTTGAATAATGCTTCGAAAAGAAAAGTCAGGTAGAGGAAGAGGAGGAGAAGAAGAAGAAGAAGAAGAAGAAGAAGAAGAAGAAGAAGAAGAAGAAGAAAATGTCTTGGAATCGTTTATTGTGGCAATAATCGGCCTAAACAGCCTAGCCAACGCGACTGTTTCGCGTCATCACCTTTGCACCGAGAGCCAATTTTTGGCCAAACTCCAAGTGGAAATATGTTTAGAGAGTCAACAGCCCACGAGGGAATACAGAGTCAATTCCTCCATAAGACAGAAGCAATTGCTCAATAAGATACTTCTGGGGGCGAATACATGTACACTTCCTCGATAAAATGAATGTCGGAAATTTAAATTCGTACATTATTGGCTGGTTTGTCAGCATTTTAGGATGTATGAAACTGACGAAAGGGTAGTATAAAGGGAAGAAGCAAGGCTATTTATCATGCCTAAAGAAATCTGAAAATGCCTTTTTTATTGAGATTATAGCTTTTCTGTGTTTTGTTGGTACCTGCGCTTTTCTCTCAAGAGTTTAAGACGTAATCAAAAAGGACTTGGATATTGTTCCTATGTGTGGATACTAGACGTGTCCTTGCTCTCATAAATAATCCCATTAATATGAAATCTTCATCATCACTGCATCCAACGCCCCGTGACGCCAATCACGTCTTTCCTATGCTTTCTTTCCTAGAAATCTCCATGCAGCTCCAGCCTTCCTTATAATAGTTCTTATCAAAGTAGGCCTAAGTTTTCCAACTTTTCTGGTGCAAACAGGCCAAGCTGACACTATCACATACCACCTCCCTGGCGAGGAGCGAAGATGTTTAAACCATCTCCATCTCCCTTTCATCATTTTCTGATCTACTTATGGAACCTTCTTAAGTCACATTATGGTATTATTTCTTTCTTTATCCTACAATCTGACTTTAAATATCTATCTTACGAACTCTATTCTAAATCCGAATTTTTTTTTTAGATATACATTCATATATATATCTATATATACATATATATATATATATATATATATATATATATATATATATATATATATATATATATATATATATATTAGTACACTTAAAATTGAAAATCAGTTATAGATGCATTCCTAGGAGAGACATGGTACATTAAATTCTACCTACAAACAGGGTATTGAAATACAATAGATGTTTCCAAGATGTAAAAGAAAAAAATGAGTTTCATGGTTTATGCAAATGTGTATGCATGCACGACGCAGATACGCACCTACACACATGCATACACAAATACATAAATAAAATAGCACTTCGTAATCTAAATAAACTGTTTTGCAGAATATACAATAATGAAATAAAGCCTACTGACAGGGAATTGGAAGACCTAGCTAAGGTACCATATTAAGGTGATCTGACTGAATGTGGCAACTATACAGGCTTTACACTTACGTCGATTGTAATGAGAACATTCAATACGCTTTTCAACAGGACGGAGAAAACAATTGGAAAAACACTCAGAGACAGAAAAGTTGCTTTAGAAAAGGCAAGAGTTATACAAATCATAAACAGGTATTTGTATTAAGACACACTGTGCAGCAGTATATGGGGTTTAAAAACCCTTTACATGGTTTTTCTTGACAGTGAGGACACTGAAAGCGTCTACAAACCAAAGTTGCGTCACTATGGCATTCCTGTTCAATATGTAAACCTAGTTAAAATTATTGGCAAATATAATGTTAATGGGGTCTTGTTAAGTGAAATGGTAGTGTGCTACAAGGGAATACTATTTCACCCTAATTGTTTGTCTTTCTCACAGATTTCATAATGAAAGAATTGGTCTGATATGAAAAGGTTAAGATCTGAGTAACCATAGAAACTTGACAGATTCAGAATACGTAAACGATGCTGCTTCAATCCGCAAAACACCACATGATTTTCAAAGCTTTCTTAACAGAACGCATCAAGTGTAAAACGAAACGACTTAAGAGGTCGATTTTCAAAAATCTAGGAACAATGATACCCAGTGCAGGGTCTCTTGAGTTGGAAATTTGTGAAAGACATAAAAAGACAAATAAAAAAATCGACAGGCTAAATAAGACTTGGAAATCAGGTAGATTGAAAATGAATATGAAATAAGATTATGCGTAAGTCTAGTATGATTTGCATTGTTAGATAGACACAAACCATGGTATGACAATGATGCCATATGTAAAAGGTCATTCAATCTGATAATAAAAATTTAAGAATATTAGGAATTAGATGTCAGGATAAAGTCAGAAATGAAACCTTAAGAAAAATTAAGGAAGTTCCTTATGTAGATCGGATATATAATGATGGAAGGGAAATAGAGATGGCTTGCACGTGTCTTTCACACCAGAAGGTTTGGATGACCCATGAGAAGAGAGGCTGACGATGAGTGGAGATTTGTGGAAGATAAAGCAGAGGAGAAACACTAGTAGCGGAATTTTACCTAGGCCTTTGCATAAAGCGGCATTGGAGACGATGTGTGTGTGTGTGTATATATATATATATATATATATATATATATATATATATATATATATATATATATATATATATATATATATATAATTCGGTTGCTGGAATGCTTAGCTAAACAACTAAGATAGCAATGTTCGATTCCTGACTATGTTGTACATGGTCCGTTACAACAGACTGGTCCTCTGTTGACCTAGGTACTGAATTAGGTACTGTTACTTAATCGACTGTGTGGGTCACACCAAGGATTAAACAAATGCGGAACTAGATACCACATACCAAAAGACTTAGTGGGGACCGGAATGCTAACACCTCTTGAAGCCTCCTTGTAATAGAAAAAGGTGTATCAGGAAAATAAATGTACATCAATAAAGCTCCTTGTAATCTAGCTGTTACGTTACATTACTCACTGGTGAGAAAGCCAGAATTCTAATCCCCAGCGTACGCAAAACGATATTAGTGCGTCCTGTAAAAGCAAACCCTATCCCCCTCTAGTATATATATATATATATATATATATATATATATATATATATATATATATATATATATATATATATATATATATAAATATATATAATGTGTGTATGTATATATATACACATACAAATGTATGTATATGTATATATAAACATATACACACATACGTGTGTGTATGTGTATGGGTGGGTGGGTGGGTTGGTGTTTATTTATAAATGTTGGTGAAGCAAAAAAGGCAGCTTGATGTGAGCAGAACATTGTTATGAAACTTGAGGTGTCTTTAGAAGCCTAGCTTTGGTGGTATGACGGGATTGTTGAACCAACTTTCCTCTGTGGAAACAAAATATGGGTAATGAATGAGAATAAAAGAAAGAGGATGGAATATGTAAAAATGAAATGTTTTCTCGTTTACGCAGTCATTTTTTCACTCAAAATGTTTCCTAAATGTTAACTGAGTTTTACTTCTGCTATCACGATTCATATACTGCTTGTTTTATCTCTCCGCTTTGGTATTCCATTCCGTGGCATAATTTTGTATTCCTTTAGTGAATGCTGAATGACCTACCTAATCTACTAAGTTGTCAGATAGTTGAAATCACTGGGTTGCTATTGAGGCTTTCTATCATCGTAATAACTTTAGGGTATTTTCTGATAACTGGTCATATAAAAGTGTCAAATAGTACTCTGAGCCATTACTGAAAAATAAAACATTAGAGTAAAATTAGTAACTGCTTAAATCACAATGATCACTTCAATATGGTCAGATCGATACAGATACAAATACTAACCGTGACAACATATAGTATCATAAAACTGTATCGTTATGTTGGAATCGCTTAACTATTCCGCACAAATGAGTGCATGTATTTTGATGGTAACAATGGCATCCTAACCTCTAGATTTCACCACACGTCTCGGTACACTTATCATTACAAGCCCTCAGTGCCAGTTAGGAATAAATGATGCTTTCCCTCTAGGGTGGGATTCGAATCCCTCTTTGTGGCAGTGTGGGTTACGGCAACCCCAATCTAACTAGCGTGCGTGAGGGTTTTTTAAATTATTTCCCACTCTGTTTCAAGATACGCATCTCCAAAAAGCTGCAGGAAGTTATGAGAAGTTAAGAGGCCATTATGGCTATCAAAAATGCTGTATATCTTGTAAAAGTGACCAGTCGAATATATATATATATATATATATATATATATATATATATATATATATATATATATATATATATATATATATATATATATATATATATATATATATATATATATATATATATATATATATATATACTGTATATAATTATATACACGCACAAACACACACGATATATATATATATATATATATATATATATATATATATATATATATATATATATATATATATATATATATATATATATATATATATATATATATATATATATATATATATATATATATATATATATATATATATATATATATATATATATATATATATATATATATATATAACCACATCAAACGCCAGAGGCATTACAAGCAGCCCTTTCCTTTTCCTCCGAACATTGAATAATATTCGACGTTTTGGGAGAAAAAGCCTTCGTTGCCGTCGTCATTGTCAGCAGTGTTCGTCGTTTGCTGTCCTTCTACGAATCGACAGCGCTTTTGCTTACCCTTTCTATCCCGGTTCGACTTCCCCTCCCCCCTCCACACGATGCCTTTCTCCCTCTCTTTCTCTGTGCGTCGACCAATCTACTCAAAATTCCCTTCCCCACACCCCCTTCCTAGACGAGCATTCCCTTTACAGGAGGGGAAGGGGGGAGGGGAAGGCGCTGTTCTCCTGCAGCCACTTCCCCTCCTTCCTCCCCCTGACCGACCGACCGACCGCCTGGCCAAACCATTTACAATCACGAAAATCATTCTCTAAATTCGGCGTTGGTCTCTGGCGACTACCAAACAGATTTTGACATTCCAATCTGATTTCCGATTCGCTCTATTCCATTTGAAAATTCAGCAGTTTGCAAATCCGGCCGCGCAGATGCACATTACAGGCGGGGTCTGGCCTGAGGGGGAAGGGGGCCATGTCAACCCCAACAGGATATTTTGGCCGGAATTGGCGCGCAATGCCTCTGGCTTTTAGAGAATGCTTTTGGTGGCGAAGCTGAAGCGCTTCGACGCCGCCGCCAGTTATAGGAATTTGATGCGGCCGCCCTGCGGCTTCTGCCCGCCGCTGCTGATGTATATTATAAATGGATCGGTTTGATTAAGCTTTGGCCGCTGTATATGCATATATATTACGATATCGGTCGCAACGAGCATATTGGCCGGCCTGTTCTTTATGCCGTAATGTCATTTCAAATCAGAGCGACAATGGGGCTCTATCGTCGAAAACAAATTATACTTTCATTTAACGACCGCCCCAAAAAATATCGTTTTCATAAATCGTGTATGAGGCATACATCATTCATGCAACCTGCCACATAGTTCTGATTTTTTCCGCCCCATTAACAAGGCTGTCGAATGAATACGACCAAAGAAGCAGGAAAACCTATTCGGCTTTCATACATCAGGAGGGTCTTTCATTTAAAAAAAAATCCATTGAAGGGCTCGTGGGTTAAATCTGATATCCAAATTTTGATTGGAACACGTAAATTAAAGCTTACAAATAATACTTGAATTCCCTTCACCCCCTCCCCACCACCCCCTCACCTCACCACACACAGCCCACGTTCATAGATAAATATTTTGTGGTTTGCTTCGCTCATGCTTCGAAAAGGAATTCCAGCAACGGAGTTCTATTCACTCATTTTGTTTTTGGCCAGGATGCCAGTTGCAGAAATGGCATCATCCGGGATCTTCGAAAAGCACACTATCTAGATATGAAATTTCTGAATTGTTCTATTCCATAAACGACAATGGCAGAAGAATATAACAAAAAGAAAAACGAGTCATGGAAGACCGGTTCAACGAGGCCATAAAAAAATAGCGAATTCAATGTGCCCTAATAACAACGTAGGTCAACGAGCAAGCCCCTAACACCGCGGGCCCCTCCCCCCCCCGCCCTCCCGCCTCAAAAGAAAATGGAAAATGAATTAGATCCCTTTATCTAATTACTTTTACTTTTTTAACCATCTCATTCAAGCGTCCCGTTTTCATATGTTTTGAATATGAATCTTCCGGAATATCGGCCAGAACAGATATTATTTTTCCTACTAAATCATATTGGATAAATTATGAGACTCAGTAGCAAGTTGGTCTTCAAGCTTTTTCCTTGTCATGATTCATTCATGAAACTAAATCCATCTCAGATAATTTAATTTTAGATGGAATGAAACCTTTATGCTTTTGTTTCAATGAAATATAGTCTAATTTCTTCCAGTTAAAAAAAAAGAACTAGGCACATACACATGAATGCATTAATTTTGGTTCTATGGATCATACATATGCATGCCTAAGTGATTTCTCTTCCTATTTCAACATAAGTTCTTACATATACATATATATACACATATATATACATATATATATATATATATATATATATATATATATATATATATATATATATATATATATATATATATATATATATATATCCGTGAGTATATGTACAGTTTAGTGTACATCCAAGTGAGACGCCAAAAAGCTTAAATAATATTGATCTTCATTTTACCTGCAACTATTTTTCGTAAAACGTATAATTACAAAACACTTGTACTAACTCACGACCACTGTTCATTGTTCCCGGTATCTCTAGTCAGAAAATCAAAACGCTGATAAAACAAGAGAGAGAGAGAGAGAGAGAGAGAGAGAGAGAGAGAGAGAGAGAGGGAGAGAGAGAGGGAGAGAGAGAGGGGGGGGAGAGATTGGGTTTTATAAATTGTACATGATAACCGACTGTTTTTACTATTTCGCATACATCTAAGGGTTCACTTTTAGAGGCCTGTACGCAAAACACTAAAACGTCCTATAAGGGTTAAATTAAATAGTCTAAGGAAACCTGATGCAGACTTACAAGGCATATGGCAAGTTCTTCGTCAAACTCCCATTGAAAAATGGAATATAGAAAATTCTGTCAGTTTGCACATTAATAACGAAATCTGAGATTGCTGCTATTTATGAAGGTGGCATTGTATGAGCAGGGCTGTTGCTTGAGTGAAGCCCTGGAAAAACGAAAAGAAAAGAAAAGCTGCACGTTGTTCTCTCTCTCTCTCTCTCTCTCTCTCTCTCTCTCTCTCTCTCTCTCTCTCTCTCTCTCTCTCTCTCTATTGTAGGGCATGCATTTGCCGGGAAATAATCACAAGTTAATTGATTGACAAATATCTCTTGATAATTAGACGGGTTTAATTTTGTTTCCTTCTGTGTGAGTTCGAAAGGTTACTGTAAATTCAATCCTAAAAATTTGACGTCGTAACTTACAATATCATCGCAGGGGCATCTTTGCCCAGAGATAGGTAGATAGATCGAAAGATAGACTGGAACTGGAATATAAAATTTAGGACAATGGCCAAGTGCTGGGACCTATGAGGTCATTCAGCGCTGAAAGGGAAATTGAGAGTAAAAGAGGTTTTAAAGGTGTTACAGGAGGAAAACTTCGCAGTTGCACTATGAAAATTGTTAGGAGGGCGGCAAGTAAGATGTAAGAAAGATAATATGAACGGAGGCATAGTGTAAGGAGGAAGGGTTCCAGCTAGGGGCCGAAGGGACGCTGGAAAGAACCTTAAGTAATGTCTACAGTTCACCGCGTGAGGAGCACTGATGGCACTACCCTGCTACGGGGAAGAGATAGATTGATATGAAATCATACTCTTATTACAAAAACATTGGTCAACGGCGCTAAAAAGACTACTTCTAAACTTGCTCTGAAACATAAGCAAACAGTTAACAGATAATCATGCAGATCATATGCACAAATTGACAAGCTCATTAAAAGCATAGATTCACGCCATTATCAAGTGCCAAAGTGGGCGTTTACTTTCCGATTACCTCCCTCTTTTTGGCTATGATTATCACTGTAAGTCTTGAGTCCAGATGGGAAATAAAATAGGGAGCCGTTTCTTTCCGTAAGCTGTCAGGGTACGTCTTATTGTTTGTGTTTAAAATGCAACAGGGATAATGTTCCCAGCGACCCTGAAAATAGTTCCGTTTTAATTTAAATGTTTAATTTTGTAAAAAAAAAAAAAAAGATAAAAAATTAAAATACCTAAATTAGAATTTAATGCGACAGCCTACAGTCCTGAGACCCTTGTAATCATAATTGTTTCACAAAGGCTTGTTAGCCATATTGCGGGAAGAAAAATACACACATCATCTGCATTTTCACTTTATTTACAGTAATCAGTCAGGTGATCTTTCAGGAAGGACTCTTAAGACATATTACTGCAAGAAAACTAGCCACAGCCACCATTTTATTACCTTAACTATATAAGTTAAGTATACCTTAGTTTAACCAGACCACTGAGCTGATTAACAGCTCTCCTAGGGCTGGCCGGAAGGGTTAGACTTATTTCACGTGGCTAAGAACCAACTGGTTACCTAGCAACGGGACCTACAGCTTACTGTGGAATCCGAACCACATTATACCGAGAAATGAATTTCTATCACCAGAAATAAACTCCTCCGATTCTTCATTGGCCGGCCGGAGAATCGAACGCGGGCCTAGCAGAGTGCTAGCCGAGTACGATATCGACCCGTCCAGTGAGGAACTACCTTAACTATATAATTGATTATGTTTTAAGTCTTGGATAAAAATTAGCTTTCTTTCTTTGCTACTGGAGAAATAATATACTCCGCAGAGAACTTTCATGCTTTTTATTTTTTTCCCCTAATCTGTGTTGACTTAGCAATCTTTCTTTTCATCAGTCACATGTGAATTTTTTCACATAAAAAAAATTCTTAATAAAAAATATGGTTAAAGTTGTGGAGTTAACTTATGAAAACTTAGATCGCAGTAATAATAACTGTATGACTGACTGAGTTGCAGAAAAGTAAGTCTTGATAAGAGAGTGCAGTGGAAGGCTCTGAAAGGAAATTCTTATAGCTCTTCAGCAGTTTAGGAAACAAAAATAAAATACAGCGAGAAAATAAACACTTCAAAAGAAAAATTCAATTGAAAGGACAAGAATCGA
>NC_089777.1:31851536-31914036 GCF_040412425.1 Macrobrachium rosenbergii
ACGAATTTTTTTCCTTCATCCTCCTTAAGTTACAATGGTATTCTTTCTTCTGATCTGAGCAATGATGTACGTCCATTTAAGCAATCGTGAGCTACAAAATGTCATATTTACATTTATGTCAGTATGGATTATCTCCATTGCATCTTTTAGCAGACGACAATTTCTCTATGTTTATCTCCTAGACCAAAGTGACAACCAAAGAATATATATATATTTTTTTAAAATTAGACTGTAATTTTCATGGGCCGTGGCTGAAAGTTTCATACAGCATTATACGCCGTACAGAAAACTCGATTGCGCCAAAGAAACTTCGGCGCATTTTTTACTTGTTTTCCTTTTTATTTCAGCTTAGTTTACGACTGGCAGTAAACCAGAAAACTTGGGTCGGAGTTTCTTCGGCGCAATCGAGTTTTCTGTACAGCGTATAATGCTGTATGACACTCAGCCACGGCCCATGAAAATTTTAGCCGCGGCCCATGAAACTCTCAACCACGGCCAGGTGGTGGTCTGTGTTGTCAGTACCTATAGCGGCGCCAGACGTAGGATTATGGCTTACTTTAACCGTAAATAAAATAAAAACTACTGAGGCTATAGAGGGCTGCAATTTGGTATGTTCGATGATTGGAGGGTGGATGATCAACATATCAATTTGCAGCCCTCTAGTACCTCAGTATTTTTTAAGATTTGAGGGCGGACAGAAAAAGTGCGGACGGACAGACAAAGCCACCTCAGTAGTTTTCTTCTGCAGAAAACTAAGACGCTATGTATCCTACCTTACGTGGGAATCATCGATCCTGGCATGAAATACCTGTTGAAACGTTACTTGTATCATCACTTATTGAACACGAGCAAAACTCCAACTACAATCAATATCGATGACAAAAACAATAAAAAGTAAACAAAACACGTGGAATTTCCAGTTATGAGTCATCTGAGGGAATTTTTGGACCGACGACTCCACCCACAGAGTAGTGTTAATCATTTATTATATTATTCTCCTTGTAACTGTCTAGCCTCTACCGCCCTGAACTCTATCAGATTTTCTCGGTGAGTCGCTTAATTCCAAATATACGACTGATATAATAAAAAAATCAAAATTAATCAAAGGAGGGATTAACGGAAAAAGACAAAGGGGGTTTGGTAAGCAGCTTTCTGCCGAGTTCAGGATTGCTTTTTTTTTGTCACGTTTCTTAAATACTGCAGTATTGTTTCTCATATAATGTGGCGTTCTGTTTTCTGTTTTTATCATATTTCTCTTTATTCTGGAGTCCATAATTAAGCTTTTTATATTGTTCCGCATGTGACGTAAAGTTCGTGATAATAAATATGATTACAGTTGTTCAAAATGATGAGAAATTTCTTTGCTCCTGTTAGTAATAAAGTAATACCTTACTTGTGTGGTTAGTTAAGTTTCATTAACATTCCATCAGCATCATTACGACCATGTTAATAATACTGGTACCACTTTTATTACTTCTACCACTGCTTACATTAAATATTAAGAGGTTTCATTTATTACCACGGGGTTCATCAGAGTTTTGACTTTTTTATTATTATGAAATCTGCATAGCTATGACTCCTAAAATCACCCTCCCCCCCAAAAAAGGCTTTGTTTTGCTCTCTGAAACACGGTTATTTATTTATTTATTTATTTATTTTTTCGAGTGGATGATAAATATCCAAGGGAGATATCACTAAAGCTTCTTTATCGCGTGTGACAGACCAATACATATGAACTACAACCTCTGTTGGGATATGAGCTTCCGCAATAATTAATGTTAGCCTTTTTGGTGAAAAAATCAGTCGAGATTACTGTATAATTTGTGTTATTACTGATTTTAAATTAAACAGCTTTGTGAAAGTGAATTATAAAAAATCCAACTGCATTGAGAACTTAACAAGATATAAATTTCCTATTTTTACTTTAAATTCTTGACGTTAACCAATAATTTCAATCCAAAGCTAGTTTGGTTACAGTTCTGTGCGCATACTTGAAATCAGAAATACCGCTTTGATCTCATGAAATTTATTAGGTGAAACTGTCAACAAATTTGTTAAAACCTCGACTATTTTGAAGGGAGAAATTACTTCAAACTGCTTTTATTTCATACAGTCAGATAATCAAAGATACTTCAAACATTTGGAGTTTTAGCGCTGAACTCGAAGTAATTTCACTGGCAGTTCTAAAATCCTAAGTGGAAAAATCTTTACAGTTTTTGACACCGTGCATGGTCGGAGAGAGTCTGTGGGGTAAAAATTTCCCAATATGTATAAAAGAAAGTCATGAGTAGATCTACAGACAGTGCACTGGTTTCTCTCATAACCCTCTCTCTGAGTTTCCTCTACTATAATGTTAACTATGAAGGTCCGGAAATGTGCATGAAACCTTTTTTAAAACATCTGTTAATTCCTATCATAATCCTAATATTACATTACTGTGAACATTATGCTTAAATAACAACAAGAATAGCTTCAGTAGCAGTAGTAGTGGTGAGAGCAGTAATGAAAAAAACAAATTTACAAGCTTATAAATATTATCGGAAAATGCCTCAATTTTGTCAATATATAACTACTGAGCTACAGAAGTTCACGGAATAAATACTTACTCACCTACCAACAATCAAGGGCAACCGGATTTCCTCCATATACTTTTAGAAATGAAATAGGAAACGCGCGAACCGCAAGAATAAGACCGACTAGTGCATCTGCGGACTTGGTCGGAAAAAGAATTAGGCATCAGGCATGTCGCAGGTATCCGCAAATTCGCGGCTGATTCATAAATACGGGGAGATAAAAATTCTGTTCTAAAATGGGCATTCTCTCTAGCCAATAGGCTGTAATTAATTCAGAATATTGATGAACTTACGGATACTCTAAAACCAACATGTCAAAAATATCAAGTAATTCTAATTAATAAAACATTAGCTCCAATCCCATCGCCTACTGAAGCTCTTCAATTAAGCGTCAAAAAATTTTCCAATATTTTATACACCTTTGTTGATGATGCTCGAAAAATTATATCTCCTGCAAATAAAGTCTCTTTTAATTAATTATTGAAAATGGCTTGAGGAATGCTTAAATCGCGGCTTGTCATTTCAATAACTTTTTATCATTTATACATTTTAGCGCAACCGAAATTCTGAATAAAATCCAACGACCATCGAAGCCAGCAGCAAAATAATGGGGACATCTACACGAGCTTTTTGGCTTTCTAGAAATTTTATTATTCCTTGAAGAACTAAAAATCTTCACAAAGAGTAATTTTCCAAAAAATATTTTGCAATAGTCTCAAACGGCCATAAGACAAAAGAGAAATACTCCTTGTGATGAAAGAACCCCGCACTCCAAGATTAGCAGTTCTCCGTATCTGCTCATTCTCTTTCTCCCCTGGTCTCTCTCCCTTTCTCTCTTGGCATCCTCCCTTTTTCATCTGAACTTCCAACATTGGTCTATAAGTCCAACAAGGACGGCGGACGCGTCAAATCTAATAAAACACGGAACGGGGAAATTTGGTGAATATTCCCCTAAAATCTGGGGAAAGATTGAAACTCTGGTGGACATGTCAGGGAAAACTTTGGCTCGTGTGAAGCTCAGGTGCGACGGAGGAAAATAATAGTTTGCATGTCAACAGCATTAAACTCGCCGAACAGCAAACCGCTTACTCCCTGCAAAACCTTCGCGCCACAAACAAACAAACGCACGCACACAAACACACACGCACACTATGTGCTTGCTTACGTTCAAGCCTTGAATTTGGAGGCACCACACGTGGCTGGCGAAGGGAAGGGAAGGGGGAGAGGGATTATGGCACAAGGAAAATAAAACGAAAATGTGCCATTTGCACCGAGGGAAGGAATCAGCGCGAAGATAGAGCTGAGAGATATATTATATAACTAAAGCGCTCTTAAAAAAGTACGGACTTACAATGTATTGAAGTAACTACGCAATACTATCTAATTTAGGAGACATTATTATCCTAATGACAAAAATTTAAGATCAGTGTACAAATAAAATTAATCATTTGTAATTAAATACTTCAGTTAAACATAACGAAGAAACAAAGGAAAATAAGACTTATGGCATCTACTGAAAAGTATAAAAAACAGGTAGGCCAAAACACATTTGCAGAAACAAAAATAAACTAGTTGAAAATATGCTCTTGGCCGCAACGCACGTTTGGGAATTTTATGGTAAGCGATTAATTTCACCAACACTGAATATCAGAATCTCTGTCAAATTTTCCTTGCAGTTTTATTCACAGTGGATGACAGTGACTGAGTGTCGTCTCCTTTTCAAAGGATCTCAGCTATCAGTAATTTCTTAACACGCTGGTTACTGGATATCCTGATATACACTAAATAAGCATTTGTATTAACTAATAGACATTGTTAAAGCCTCTGCCTCGACAAACGACGCCTCTATTAATATTCTCAAGTACCTGGAAACAAGGAATGATATAGTTCTACATATTAGGATACCATTCCTCCGCATAATAAAAAATATCAGTTCATCTTTATTTCTGAGTTCTGAATAAGTTTAAGTGAAAATAAATATTAATAGATAATACAGATTACTCAGCTATATTTATAACTGTAGTTCCACAAACGGGGAGTAAGGTAAATGAAGTGTATTTACTACAACCAACGTGTATATATGTCTTAAAAGAATAACCCCATAATACTTTGAAAAATTTTAAATATACAGAAATAAACTATCAAGTCCTAATAAAGCGTATATTTCATTTGTTACTTTCATATATTGCACTGCCTTCCTTTTTATTCTCAAAAGAGACTTGTTAGTTGAAGAGTTAATATTTGAAATGACTACAAACTTCATTATATTCTAACAAGAAGACAAAACAAAATCCTTATAATCTGCCGAAGACGATAAATGCAGTTTATCTGAAAAAATTCAGAAATTCTTCGTGCTTTGTGGAACCTGTTTCTCTGCCAGAACTGCACAATGGCAGGGCAAGCAGGAAAAGTACACTTCTATCAAAAGACTTAGAACGCTGGGTGACCTTAAACTAGAAGATTAAAAGGGTCAAAGAGAAAGAGATGTGATAATGAATGTGATGATTTTGTTAGCATGAAGGAATCATTATCAAATACAAGACTTTTCGTCTTAAGAGTTGGCGCTTTACGGAATTATAACTATTTAGAAATAAGAATTAACATTTTCTTTGAACAGAAAACCTATATAAATTATCAAAACTGTACAAAAAAATTAACTTCCCCATAAAATTTTGCTTAAGTATTATAGCAAATTTGCAAAAAAAAAAAAAAAAAGCCTTCAATTTCACAAAACGCAAGTAGTACACAACTTATTTGTGACTATTTGTCTGAGCCTTTGATGTTTTAAAGACATTGTCGTATATTAGGAGGCTTTCGTAATCCTATGCGGCCATGAAATATAAAATAATACGTTAATTTTTGGTATTAAATATTATTTCCTTAGAAATAAACAAACTTTAAAGCTTTTTAAAATGATTTCTCTTTCTAACATCATCATTTTGATAAAGGAAGAAATATTATAAATTTCAACATCTTATGCCTGACTTATCTGATCATCCATTAAGATTTTCCAGATAGGTAGCAGAAGATGTTAGCTATGGTATCTTTAAAGCCTTCGACCTGAAACATTAAAGAAAACGCTGACTTCATCAATTAGTCAAAATGCGGGTGCCGATACCAACGCGAAACGCAAAAGCTAAATAGTGGTACCTAAAAAATCAAATACAACACATATGCAAAACCATAAGGAAGATGTCATCTACATAAAGGATTCTGCCTATATAAATAATAGAAGAGACCCTTCAAAGTCAAAATGATATGACAAATTTAGCTTCCACAGGAGAACTTAGAAATAAAAGTAATTAAGAGCAGAAACTTCAGCATCTTGTATGTACGTACATTTGTAAGGAAAGAAGATTAAGTTTCAGGATACCACATCGTTATCTTGTGGCCACAATATGATAACGCAAAACTAAACTTGCAAACTATCATTTTAAAAAATGCATAACAAGACAAAAATTTATCTTTCATAAACGAAAATTAACAAAAGGACAAAAAAACTGAAAGTTGCGGATTAAGAATAAAAATACAAGTATATATATATATATATATATATATATATATATATATATATATATATATATATATATATATATATATATATATATATATATATATATATATATTATACAGATGTGTGTGTGAGGTATAAGACCAAAAACAGGAGAAATAAATACAAAAGAGTCATGAAAGTAACTGAGTACACTAAGAATGAACATTAAACATAAATTAGGGTAAGATGCAAACAACGAATGGAATGGCTACTATGCGACTGGGGTAGTACATGAAAATCCATACAATTAATGGAATGGTTACAGGAATTTGCAAGATTGCGGATGTAGGATAAATTTCTTTTGTTCGAAGTAGATCCAGTGCGGTCACCGACACCTCTCATGGGCTTCGATGCTGACCCTCTAAAGTCGTTTGAAAAAACATCGGCATTAGTTCCTCACTTACAGTTCAGTAAATGGATTCTTAAAATCAGAATTGAAATTATCAGTTATAATTCAGTCATTCTTGGTGATCTCGCCGATTTATAGCCTTTCTTTTAAAGAAAATGTATCCATATGTTGAGAAAACGAGAAGTTCAAAAAGGTTCATTATGTGGTTTTTGCATATTTGCGTACAAACGTTCCCATACACAAGCAAGCATAAAAATCTGAATGCGTTCTCTAACTTTAGAACCATCTATCCGCACATGGCATGTATGAAGAAATGTCTCGGAATGCCAGGCCCTCGATCCCAAGTCCACAAGAATCGAGAGCCACCGTGAAACCATTTGGGTACCATTTAAGGGGTTGTTTATAGGGATGCAATATTTATGTTGATCTGAGAGTCAGACAAGCTATCCCAGCTGAGAATTTGCTTCTTATGCTTCCTTTACGGGTATTAGGTTTTTAAATTAGATTATATTAAATTAGTTAAGACAAGCAGGAAGGCAAGGATTCAATGGAGTAAATATGTTGTACATGATGTGGTGCAATGTGTGTTCTTTAATGAAGATACAAGCCATGATTCACTTTTATGCTAAAACAAGAAAGAATGTTAGGTATGTTTGATATAAACAACATAGCATATAGAATGCACTTGAAGCGGCAAACACATTTATTTCAATGAGCAAATGACGAAAGGACGAATTTTGCTGTATTAAAACTACCTTGGTAATCAAAAAAAAAAAAAAAAACAGGTGAAACATCTTTCTAGAGGTATTTGTAAAACACACACAGATATACACAGGAACACTAATACAAAACCAACTTCTCATCTAGGCCTATTCGACACGCATCTCCAACCTCCAACCGAAACCAGGCAGCGAACGGCCTAAAGAGAAACAGACAAGTAGACGATAAAATTAGGAATATTAAAAGGGAAATGCGAGAGAGGAAGCCTAACCGGAGGTGTTAGTTGGCTACCCTTTCCAACACGGGTAAACAGGGCCGACACGTTATTAAGAAAACCCTGGGTGTTGTGAAGCGCGCGAGGGAGCTGAAAGCAAAACAGTCAGTTTGTGTCAACAAGGCTAAACCACAGACGACACGTACGCATGAAGGAGGGAAAGCAACGGCGAGGAAGGTAAAGAGAGAGGCGGAAAATAGAGTAAAGGGAGGAAAACAAGAATCCCGGAATTTAATTGGAAAGAGGAAATAAGAAGCAGTACGTGTGCTCAGAAAAAATGAACGAACGAAAGAGAATCGCCACAGGAATAGATGATCAGTGAGGAGTGAAGCAACGGTGAGGATGGTAGAGAAAGAGGAGTTAGAATAAAGGGGTAAGTGAGGGATGCATGCAATTTATGTACCAAAAGAAAACATGACCGGCAGGATGAGAACCACCACTGGAAGGCAGGAAGATAAGGAGTAAAGGGGTAAGAAAAGGGGATGCCGGGAATAATAATTTGAAAGAAATGAAAAGTTAAGTTATACAAAGAAAGAAAAAAACATGGACGAAGCAGAACCTCCGTAAGCAGACGACTAACGAGTTATGAAGCAACTAAGAGGAAGGTAGAGAGATGGCGGAAACAGTAGAAAAAAGGGTACCGAAGCTAATGTAATAAAAAAAAAAGCGTCATTACTTGTAAAACGAAAGTGCATGAACAAGAATTTGGTGAAGACCAAAAAGGAAGTAAGAGAAAATGAAGGCTAATATATACAAACTACCAAGGTGTGCAAAATTAACAACTAAATAATCTTTAAAAACATTGACTTGTAGTAGTGAAACGTAAAAATAAAACTTCCTGTTATTCTAAGAGGCAGTATTAATAACAGCAGTCAGCATCCAGGCAACTTATTGACCTTCGCGCACTCACAGTTCCAATTTGATTAGATTCCCTAATGCCAATACGGACTCTTACGGATATTCTTGAAATGAATAACATATGAGAAGGTAACAGAAGCGAACCCCCCACCGGCCCCCTCCCAAAAAAAAAACACACGCATATATACACACATGACGAATAAGGTATAATCCATTCAAAACTAAACAAGTGAGCCTTTCCAATATGAACCTGCTTAAATAAAAAAGAAATAAATACAGATCTTTCAATCTATATCTGATGGTTAAGGTATTACATAAGGGACCGATTTCTTCATTTTAACAGGAATTACGAGTACTGCATTGACGCCCCCTCGCTTAGTCCCAGATCTTATCAAAAGCCAACCGTCTTCATATAAAAAAAATTTTTCACTCCCTTTTCCAGCCTAACATATTACTGCCTACATCATGAACATTAATTCTCAAACATTTTACAATATAACAGCACATTTACCCATGTGAATTCCCTCCCTAACCATAAGTATTCGACTGATGTCATACTTTGTGTATGTTATAATGCCCTTAAGAGACTGAAGTAGAGAAAAGAAATAGAATATAATTATCTACGTTAAAATCGTACTTATTACATGTAATGAGTCCTTTCCGTACAAAGAAGATTAAAAACTAAAAATGAGAAAAGTAGCTACACACGAAAATATCTGAAGAAGATATAACTTCCAACAGACACCTTTTAGAAGCAAACTCACTGTTTTTTTTTTTGTCAGCGTGAATGCACGATTTTCCATTTCTTCTCTTTTAAAAGAAAAGATGGAAAACTAATACCTACTCTTCTGTGCCTACTCTTTCGCAGCCTTTATGCTAAAACAGTAATGATTCTTTTTTTATTTGAAAAGATATTTTGTCATTTTTATTTTGCATTGCCATGGTTTTGAAGCACCGTTTTCATACTGTCTTTACTAAGGGATTGATTGATCGGAGGTTATCTAGCCTCAAAACTATCAGGTCACTGAAGCCGAGCCCCTTACTAATCAGTTCGAATTCCTCGCTTTTTATTTTGATCTGTTTTCCTCACTGTGCGCAAAAACGTACATTTCATTTCATTTGCAGGTCACAATGTGTGTTGATTCGTGATCAGTGGGATGGCCTGTATGGCAAAATCAAAAGCGACAATTACTCATAGCCATATAAAATCAAGCTTGATGATGTGATGTGCCTCAGAAAGTCGAAGAAAGCATCTACCAGAACATTAGCGGTTTGTGAAGCTAATAAAAACTATAATGACTATAAAACGTCTAAAAATATTAAATTCATATAAACCTCGATAACCCAGACCCACCCCAAAATCAGCGATTAACAATATTGCATTTTTGTACGAAAAATTACCCCAAAACATTATATTATATTAATATAAATCATAAATGTCATGGATAAATGTTGATACCCAATGTGTAATGAATTTTATGCATCACAAACTTCTGGAATTGGCCTTTATGCCCCTCTGATGTAAATGAAAGTCTTTGAAAATAATTAGGATGCTTGAGGATATTTCTCGTATCCGAAGCGCTTTTTCTTTTTGTTGGACTATAAGTGAAATTAGTTCCACAAAACGAAGGCAGATTTACGTAACCTGATGAGACAAGAATCACCTGAATGAAGAAACTTGCAAACTCACATGCATGCGCACACGCGCGAAACACACATATCTATCTATCTATCTATATATATATATATATATATATATATATATATATATATATATAATATATATATATATATATGTATAATATATATATATATATATATATATATATATATATATATATATATATATATATATATATATATATATATATATATATAATACATGTGTGTGTGCGCGTCGCATGTTTTTTATCCTTCAAAACACGTGGCTTTTTTATATGTACAAATGTTAAGCCATAAATATCACTTCATGTACAATTAACTACACCCAAGGAAAATCATAAGTATTAAGTCCTTCTACTCCGGCCAGGCTTTGAACCTGTTGCTAATATGTCTTTTTACAGAAACAAACAATGAACCAATTGCAATGTGATCCATACGACAACCTACGGAAGTCTAACCCATTTCAAGAACTACCTTCAACAGCATTTTTACCTTTGAATGCGCCTCAGCGTTTTACAAACGGGAACAATGTACACACCGTAGATACCCAACTCAAACTGCATAAGTATTTAACGACTTACAACTTAAGCTATTTAAAGCAAGCCAGGCTAAGACGTGGACTTCGTTATTACATAACTTCAAAGTTCGCTAAACACTTCGCCAGCGGTTAGGAAACATATTCGAGATTTGAATAGCTTGGGTGACATGAATAGTTACGAAAACATTTCTTACTTGTTTTCGAAGAAAACGTCTTACCATTTACACGTTTTCCTTGTTTTGTCAAAGGTCAAGACTATTTCTCATTACTGTAATTACAGCCGCAGCCAATAAATCTGAAGGTCTCAGTACCGTGCTAACAACTTCCTGTTTAGAAATCGAGCACACTGTTGACCGTTGGGCATCCCGGACACGATTATGAAACTTACAATCTCGTTGGCCATTGTTATAACTCAGTAGTATCTCCCAGAATGTTATAAAATATCTAGTAAGAATATTTACTATCTGCGATAAGTAAAAGAAAACAAATATACGGTTGTGTTATTAACCAACAAATAAGAGACAAAGGCAGCTGTGAAAGTTGTACCAAAAAGTAGGATTGGTCATGAAAAGGGATGCCAGTGACCCGTGCAAAAATTATATATAGTAACACCAATGAAGTTAAGAAATGGTAGAAATTCAATTGAAAACTTTAAAATAGAAGAAAGAACTGGTCTAGGAAGACTATTATGGTAAGGGGAAGTGTTTACTTTTGCATTTCGAAAGGCCATGCAACCTCATTCCTGTTTCTAGGTTTTCGTTATGGGTAAGGAATAATTTGATTCATGTAACAAATATTTGGGGAGTAACTGCACTGTCAGTTGAAAAAACTGGACTCAAAATTGAAATACTACTTTTCTTTTTAAATCACAACTTCAGTTAGATAAATGATTTACTTTTTTAAACGAATGGTATTCAGAAGAGCAGCTTAACATAAATGAAAATTTTAAGTCTTGCTGATGCAAGTTATTTTGTAAGGAAAAGCCTCATCGAAAGATATAACCCTTGCACACTTACACGTTTCTGCAATTCTGCCTACTTTATTTTGAAACCAAAGATCATAAACCGGTATTCCAATTATGTATTTCGAATACACCTTACCCATAAGGTTTTTTTTTTCATATAAGCCAACTCCCCTTTCGACTTTGATGTAGTTCTGGTTAAAAGCTCCTTTTTCGTTGCAATAACCGAATTCCACATACCACCATCATTTGTCTTTTTTTTTTAGCCTAAACTCAAAGACTAAAGAATGCTCTTTATTTACAATCAAAATATCCAATGTTTAAATAATCTAAATTCCAAGCTTTCTTTATAATTTGCCTCTCAAAGAGCGGAATATTTTATAGGCTTTTTAGTTTACTTATCTCCCTTTTACTTGATTTAATGTAAATAATCTGTACCATCATTCATCAATTACTCTATGAAAGCCTTTATTGACTCACCAATCGCATTTTCGCTTTCTCGTTTGTAAGTGATAAACCCAAAAGACCTTCCTTCAGTTACACCCCAAAACAATCTAGTTTTATTCGAAAAACAGAATGACCATCTTTCATTTCACACCCTATTTTTCCAGTTTTAAAAATAAAAAGAAAAGCACTAAAATACTAAGACCTTCTTCCAGTTACAGACAGAAATCTCTTTTTAATGTATGAGTGCAAAAACCATCCTTCATTTACCTACCTTGCATCCAATATCTCCAATTTTAATCTTACGCAATAAGCAGTAAGAACTTCTTCCGTTTAGACCAAAATCTCTTCCTGTTTGAAAATTACAAAGCGCTCCCTTCATTTACACACTTCACATTTCCAGTTTTGCTCGAAAACCACAAAGACCGTCCTTCACATTTACACACTTCATGTCCTCAGTTTTACTCGGAAACCGCAGCCTTACTCCAGCAGTCATTCTCCTCTCCAGCCAACAGTTTGCAATTCTTTCATGTTCCACGTTGTCGAGTATAATGTTCCCTGAATCCATGAGTTCACGCTCTTGTGCGTAAGGACTCTACAATACAAAGCTCGCGACACCTTCATGGATAATCCAGTAATCTAGTCTTGTGCGTCAGTATCCATAATCCAAGATGGCGGGTCCCTGACACAGTCTCTTATGTCCACCACCCGTGCCCCTCTATCACCCTTGAATATTAACATCCCAGCAAGCCTTTGTAGTAGTGACCTTTGACGAATTGTTGTAGTGGCGAGCTGACAAGAGTTTCAAAGTCAAGCTTTATTTATGAGATAAGTTTTCGCTGTTCGACGCAACCGGAATAAGCCGCTGTTTTATTTTTATCATTCTCTTTCACTCAGGCGCACTCATATTTCATCTCTTCTCTTTTTTATGGTCACTTGCCCACACGGAGCGAGAGTATTTCCGTTATTCAAAGACTACCGGATTAATACTGTAAATGCGTTAAATTATCTATAGACGAGGGCCTACGAGGTTTTGGGATGTTTTAACTGTTGTTTTCACTTCAAACAAAACTACATTGGTGGCTTGAAATGTCTGATGGCAAGTCATCCGTGAATAAATTTTTACACATAAAATTGTCATGAAAGTAAAGATCAAATTCTTGTAATCCATACACACATTGATTTCAGAGGTTACACTTCATTAGAAATACATCGGACTCCCGACTACCCAAATTAAAACATGATCATATTTTCTCTCAAGCAGCATACTTAGGAATGCCACAAAAATGCTAACACCCTATAGCAGTTCAGCATTGGTATCTTAATGGGGAAAACTTACTCCAGTTATAGAGAAAATGCCATAACGAGTATGTAAATATTAATAAAATACCCCACTGTCTGCCTAGCAACGACACATAATCCCTCAGAGAATATGAGAAAGATACGAAAAATGTTAGTTTTTCCGCAAAAGTGTTTACATTACAAAACATGTAAAGAGGTTCCAAAGAAAGAAACATTTTCATACTGTGAAGATTCCTTCAAGTTTCACATCTTAGATAGGTGGTAATCCAGGCACCTCTGATTAAAAAAAAAAAATACTAACTACCTGGTTAAGAACCATATGAAACTAATGGAAGGGAATGTTTGCTCTGTATGGCAGTGGCATAAAAATATTCCCCATCCTTGTAATAGACTTGAGTAGAGAGAAAAAACATTGCAAAATACAAACGGTTTCATGTGTTCATAAAATCAGCACGTTATTCAGTCGCATTTTTACTCATTTCTTTTTCATCATTATTTCTGAGATTGGTGACTAGCTGTTTTTTCCCCTTCAGTCCAAGCTGAAGTTCTTAAAAGCTTTTTCAGAAGTCCAGTAAAGGTCATGCTTCGGAGCGAGTACATTTCGGGATCATTATGCACTGATGTTACTTTTGCCCAACCAAACTTAAGGTAACCTAAGCATCCCTATGTGTACCCAGGAACTCTAACTCCTGGACCAGCAATACATAGCCTTAGGCATCTACCTTCCTCTCGTCCGACCATTCCCTACTAATCTAATATCGTTGCGCCTCTGCAATGTGCACTCAATTCCTCATAAAGCAAATGCGTAGTGTTTATTAAATTTGCAGTGCTTTTCTTGACCAACATATTAAATAAAAATTTACAGAGACGATTATGTGTTTATAAATGTTATATAAAATTATACATATATAGTTGTAAAGTTTTGCAATTATTTAACTTCTTTACCCTTAATATTCTAAGAATTTTTGAAGTAAAAAACAAAACTGTTCATTTCATACAATCATTACTAGAAAAGCTATCAGTAGTAGGTACAAACACACGAAACAACACAACGCATAACAATCAAATGTTTCATATGATCTGGAAGGGCCACCTATAATGAATGAATTCCAATCGTGACCGAAGCGTAGAATGACGGAGATGCCTCATTGATGAGTTGCTCGGAAAACAATTCCGTGTAATTAAAAAGGTAGATTAGGACGTCGACACATGTGACCCTAATACAAGCATAACATTCATCCCTGGCACGCAAGGGAGAGTTGTGGATGACAAGGTCATTACTAGAACTAAGTAACAATGATACTACGATGAATGTTGCACTAATAACCCTTCCCCTTTGTACAAGCCGGCATTTCTTCTTTCGTTTATGGAATGATAATAAATGGTCAGAGTTGACTTGTATTGTAATGACAAAAAAAAAAAAAAGGTTGTGATAAATGTTGCATTAACTCACTTGCTACTCTTGTGACTTTCTTGAGGTAATAAAATGAATAAAAAATTTCGAAACAGATTTTCATTTCATTTGACAAACAAACAAAACAATGCTAAGAAGAACACTGCACTAGCTTTTCTCTTTCTCTATTTCATTTGGCTTGAACTATTTTGGTTATCAAATGAGCAAAATCCTTTGCAGCAGACTTTTACTGCAACCAACAAATAAAACGCGTGATAAATGTTGCACTAAATGTAGAGGTCATTTTCTTCTTTCTCTATGGCTAGCGGCATTTCTTATATCTTGCTCCGATGAACTAGTGTAACTGGTGTGGTTGTCAAAAACTTTCCTTTTATTGTTTACAAGATGTCATTTCTCGTTTCCTTTTCATACAGTGACTATGAACGCTTACAATACAGTTTACTGTACCTTATATACCAGCATGCGTTTCTTCTCCCCTTTATAAAGAAATTCTAAATTGCAGTCTTTCACTGTAATTCGTGTATCTCATTAAATGCTTAAATGTATAACATGCAGTAAAGGATATGGGATGGGACATAAAAAATTCTAGAGCAGCCAACTTTCATATAAAAATTTTTTATTAATTGTCAAAATGTATATTACAGAATCTATGTGTAGGTTCAAAAAAATCAGTATAAAAGCTAGACAATCGTGGTTCAATTAAACACTTATTAACTTTCAATGAGTAAGCACCTATAAGTTCCACTCTGTTACCATGTTTCTTATTCGGCACTGAGTAGTTTTACTAGATCGAGGTTGACCAAATTACTTTTCTAAGAGAAGAATGTTTTGTCTCAATCAATTTCGTTATGCATTTCTTTGCATGTGGATTTTTATCATCACTTATAATAGTGCAATAACTGATTGAATGAATAATTAAAATACTCACATATCTTTTATCTAGTTATTATCTGTTTTCTACAAGGGCCCAAACACCAAAAATTCACAAAAATATTAATTAAAAATCCTCTCAACTACAGGTACCACCGCACCTACATAAAAAACAACGGCATTTAGAGCACAATAAGGAAAAGTCTTGCTTCGTATTATGTAGAAGATTGATTTTTACAGATCATGAAGGAAAGGTAAAGTGATAAATTTATAATGAAATACAGAAGAGTGTTGACAAAATTCTCTTTTATTGATACCCTGAAATATCAAAATATTATTTATAAACTGAAAGCATAAACGGAAAAGCTACATAAATAATTTATGACATTATATTTGAAACATACTGTTATTTATTCCACTGTGTAATTTTTTTATCGAGTCCACTCATTAGACTGACATTAATAACAATTCCTTTCACCTGTTGACTGCAAGAATGAATTCTTAAAATATAGTTCTTTTACTTCAACAGAAATAAAAAAAACGTTTTAAAAGATTAGCTGCTCTTATAGATGACAGGCTATCAAAACGAAAAAAAAGGAAGTTCAAATCGGAAGCAACCTAATCTATACGAACAATTACTTACCAAATTAGATTACTGATTCACTGTCACGATATGGCTATTTACTCTTCATTTTCAACGCTTACGCACACTTACTTCGAGTTAAAAACGCATTACATGACATTTTGACATTTTCATAGTTGTACTCAGTGTGAGGTACAAATTAGTTAACAATACTTACACGGTGGTATGAGTAAGATATACCGAAAATCGCCTGTAATTTTACCGTAATAGCCATAACATCTTTCTTATTATTTTTCCGAGCTGAATTATTTAACTCTATGAAAAACTCTGAATAAAAAAAACTATCTTTATGGTTTAAGTGTTTTTTCGCTTGTATTTTATTGCTTTTATTCAGAGCAACGCCTACTGCTAAAAAATTCTTTTCATGGACTCCCCCCTTTTTTTCTGTTTCATCCCTTTTTCTTTTGTTGCAACTCTTGTAGTTTTGTCGGTTAGCGCCATGCGTGTTAACACCCACCTTTGCCTTTTCCTCTTATCTTATTCATCACTGGCCATATGTCCCTCATTGGTGTTGCATCTTTCACTGTCATGGTCACTTTGTGCCATGAAATCTTTCGGTGCTTTTCGTGTTCGCCTCTGCAAGGGGGGACGGCCATATTTTGCACTGGGTGTTTCGGCGTATGATGGATTTTCTCATTTATATCAACAGCGATATCATACATTTCGCATTATTTCAATGCATTCCCTATGGCGTTTCATAGATACTTCTTTTTTAGGAAATTTCTTGCATAGTACATATTGATATAAAATTCATCACTCAAATCATCAAAATTAAGCAAACTAATGTATGATATTTATTCATATGAGCATGATGAAATAAATTCCCCATAAGAAAATATGCAGCTAGAGATGACTTATTAATAAGTAAAAATCACACATACATGGTAAATCTACCTTTTACATTAATACTTCCTATATCTGTTTGTCTTTGAAAACAGAAAAATCTCTGTAAACATATTTGTTGTTTCGGGAGTGTCGTTACTGTTAATACAGTATGGGGGGTGTTTATTACGCCAAAAAATGGCCAGAACCATGGAATCGAAAGCCAACTAACTGGGAAGACTTCAGTGTTATAGAGGTAATAATGGGAACTGTAAAATAAATCTGTTTAGGAGAAAAAAGAAATTCATTGCCATGTAAAGAAGGGAAGGAATAATTAAAAACGCAGAGAGAGAGAGAGAGAGAGAGAGAGAGAGAGAGAGAGAGAGAGAGAGAGAGAGAGAGAGAGAGAGAGAGAGAATCTTCCTCTGAATGAAATTCAGTCATTACTCTCTGCAGAACATAAATTTTGGGAAAAGTCAGATATCCCAGGGTATGATTTGTTGACAAACAGAATTCCCACGAGATTTAGAGAGAAGTCCTCCAATCAGAACGGATTAACCTCACGCAGAACCGGAAGGTTACACAGAAAAGAGACAGTACAGAGTACTCCCCTTGTTGAAGGTAAACAGTAGAGAATACTCCCTTTGTTGAAGGTACATTTAAAAAAAATCGTGGGTTTTTTATATAATTTTTTCTATACATCAAAATCTCCGGGAATATGAATGGAAGTTGTTCAGTTTCGTCGACAATAATAGGTATGTTTCAAAGACTGTTTCATTGGAGACTGATGAACGTACTGACATATCACAATTCATGATCCACAACTTCCCTCCCTTAGTCAGTTCCTCATTGGAACAGTATTGGTGAAATCAAGACAGACTGTTTGGAAAGGCGTTTAAAGAGAGGTATGCCTAACAGGTATTTTGAATCAATATTAGACATGGCTGCAAGAGAGCAAAAAAATAAATAAATAAATAAATAAAAGAGAGAGAGAGAGAGAGAGTGAGAGAGAGAGAGAGAAACCTGTCATTGCAGTGACAAACATAATATTTTGTCTGCCTCGAGCCAAGATACTATGCATATCCACGACAGCTCTCACTGTATGATGTTTAGTCGCCCTTGTACAGGGGCACTATCCAGATCCAAAGCACCCCTGACTGTTTGAAGTTTCATGTGTCTTATGTCGGGGTATTATCCATGTCGTAACATGTCTGCCTTCTGCCTGGGTACTACTTGATCTCTGACGGTCGAATCTCATAAAATTTCGTTTGTCTCATGACAGGATACTATCCTAACTAAAAGTTTTGTTACCTTCTTGCCGGGGTTCTATCAAGCTCCTCAGCATCCATACCTACTATAAAATTCGTCTGCCTTATACCAGGAAACTACTGAGGTTCTCATATGCGCAACAAGAAGTTTCTGATGTCTCGTGCCAGTGTACAAACCACATCCTCAAGAGCCCTACGACGTGAAATGTCATCGGTTTCATAATAGTATTATATCCAGGTCCTCTAACAGCCCAAACTGTATTGCGATTCATCTGCCTCACGCCGGGATAGTATTCAACACGGAACGCTGTCCAGAACCTCGACATCCCTAACTACATGAAATTTCGTCTGCCACATGCTGGGATAATATCTAGGTACTCATCAGCACTAACTACATGAAGTTTCGGCTGTAGCGCCGGGATACTGCCAAGATTCTTGACTGCCCTAACTACATGAAGTTTCGTCTGCCTCATGCTGCGATACCATCCATGATCCCCAATGACAGTTCTGAAGCACTCCCAGATTTATGGGCTTAGCTAAGTTGAAATTTCAGCAATAGTTCTATTCAAAGAATAACTCCTGTAAATCTGAGTTTCATCCCCTTCTATTAACTGTTCTGAAATTACGAATTTGCGTTTGCCAGTTTTGCATCTTTATTACTTTCATTTCATTTCCAACTCTGTTTTGCAGTACGAGAGTGCGTATATCAACAAAGTCACCCTTCCCGGTGCTTAATTAATATTTAACTGCATTGACCACTTCCAGCTAGCATCCAAGTACGTATGATAAATACTGTAAGAACCATCTATAAAACTACACTAACTTTGCATAACATTATAATTAATTCTTTATTTTCATAATGTCATAGAAACTGTTCTTGAAGTGGATTTGTCTACAATTTATTGCTACAGATTACTAAAAAATATAGTAAATATATTAGCGTTGTTAGAATTAAATTGTTGTAATACTTTGGAAAAGTTTATTATGATACAGGAATTGTATAAACCAAGATGATCGAGGAAGAATGAAGCTGTGAAAAAACAAACAAACAAACAAAAGATCTTAATTGGCTAATTATAATTTTCTGTAATGTGAACATCTTTTTAATCTAATTTTCTAGCGACAAATCCATTAACATCATCTTCATTATTTAAGTGAATGAGGACTAAGACAAATCCGATAAGCAAACAAATACTAAACAAAAAATTAAATCTAGTCTTGTAAACTGCACTTAAAAGTTTTTGATGGGATCGTCTTTACATGGCGCTACACGCAATTGTGATTTAGAAACCAACCCCGAGAAACAAAAACATAAAATATATCTATAAAAAATGTTCCAGAGCTCCCATGAAACCTGCATGGGCACACAGAATAGAAGGGCAAGTCAGTCGCTCCCTCTAGCGACGGCGTCCCTTCTTCCAGAGAACCCGAGTGAGGAAGAGTGAGGGAACGAGATGCTGTTAGGAAGCGGGGAACGATCTACTGTAGGTGAGGAAAAGGGTCACTCGCCCTCACCTGCTCCCTTCCCCTCTTACCCTTTCCCCTTTTCCCCTTGGTGTCAACCCACTGGTATTTGTTGAGAGGGGAATGTCGGGGAAGAAACGTGAGCTGGAATTAATATAAAGCGATGTAAGCTTAAAGGATAAGGGTAAGGTAGTATAGAGGAGAGCAACAGGAAGCAATAATGAAAACAGAAACGTGATTTCGTTATCTCCGAGTTCCCTCATACAATGCAAAATAGTTTGCAAGCACACGAAGGCTGCTGCCTTTGCAAACAACCAAAAATGATTTCTAAAAGTGTGGAGCTGTCGTCTGCTGCACCAATGAGATTGGTACTGGCTGCAGATCTATCATCCCACTTTCCCTTGCAGGTTTTGATAAAAATTCCCCCTTTCCTTACTTTCAGAATATGGTCACATCGTTTCTTAAATATTAACAAATATTGCTGCGTAATACAGTACATACGTAAGAGAATGTGTTACTTATACCATTGTGTAAACTGCGCGAAAATTAACCAAATTAATGGTATTATTTTTAGTCTAGTTTAATGTCTAGTAGACTGTTTACTTCTTTTTCTCTTCTGTTGACAACTAATTTGTGTACTGATTACAAAAGTAAATATATTATGTTAATAAGAAGTTGCACGTACACATACACGAATATAAATAAACGAAAAGCGATCCAGTGCGACAATAAAGGTGAATATAAAGAAACTGTTACATAACACAAAGGAAAGAATTCAGTTTATTTGAAAGAGAACACTTGAAAAGAGACTTTGACGTCTTGTAGCAAAATCAACCAGTTTCATTAGAATTATAATGTCTGAACCTTAGGAATAAGTAATATATATAAACTATTTGGCACAAGAAAACCTGATCAAATGTGTATAGGTTGGTGAGACGTGATTATTCTGAACCCTTTGCACAGGTGTGTAGCCTACAGCAGTTATCTTGAGGAGGTTTCCTGCAGTGACACAGGTGGCTAACTCTAACTTTCTTTCCCTTCTAGCAGCTATTCTTCGTGTTCAAAATCCGGAGGATAAAAAGACTTAGAATAATTAGAATAACAAGTGTAACCTCAAACATATACCACAGTTTACAACTTCGAATAATCAGCGCTATTACTTAAGAGTCATATAATTATACTGTGAATGTAAACAGACAATACAACAAATAACACTGATCATATTATCTATAGTGCACGTAATGGAAATGCATCCAGCAGGACTCCAATATTTCCACACTCAAGAATTAATCATACCATGCTACCCCTTGACAAGTCCATTAGTGCACTACACGGTGGCATTTAGCCTCTATTTAACCCGTCAACTGAAGAGTGTATATAAAGCGTCATATATAAAACACAAGCAAAACACACTGCTGTTCCATCTCCGGAATCATGTTGGATTAACAGTACGTAAAGAATTTGCCCCCATACTTTTTAATGTAGAAGGTCCGGTACATATTGCCACGTCAGTCTTTTTTTATGCTCATTTATATGATTGCAACATTGCACTGATGCGATAATGAATCAGGAGATCTTCTGCTATCTCGAATGTATATACAATAAATGGGCTGGACAGTACTTTCCTGCAGTCGTATCCCGAAGTCCATTATGCATAATACAGTAGTTTAAAGCCAGTCAGTTATAATCTATTTACCGTTGTAAATGTAATGCAATGTTAACCATGCTGGCACAGGGGAGGTCTGCGGACTTGAAATAGGGTTCATACAACAACCTGACAAGAGGCATTTGCAACGGCAGGAAGGAGAGAGAGAGAGAGAGAGAGAGAGAGAGAGAGAGAGAGAGAGAGAGAGAGAGAGAGAGAGAGAGAGAGATGAAAGGAGGTATTGAATCTGAAATATATATATATACTCTATATATATATATATATATATATATATATATATATATATATATATATATATATATATATATGAATATAAGAAGGCATAAAACACTATTTAAACAAACCATATATTTCATACACTAGCTTCTGTGCCCCTGTTCACTGGTAGAATATGGACAGGTGGATTACAATGGTATATATACAAAAACATAAAGGTGTGTCCGATGTTATGGAGGTGGCGTTTCTTAAGGAGGAGAATGACCAAATTCCCGTGGTTTTGGCTCATTAGCTCCCCGTTTGGCGATGGATCTGGCGGTCGCGTTTCTAGGTCATCTTCTTCATGAGGGGGGTGTAGGAGACAGCGAAGGTGGGTTTTCTATATACTGTAAATGCTTTCATTTCCATTATCCCAAATCCATCGATTCGCTCGTTAACGTATACTTTACAAGATACCCCATCTACGTCTTTTTTAACAGAGCACATTTTTACCCCAATTTTCATACATATCAGAAATTTTGTCATTAACTGGAGTGGGGCGCTTTCAAAAGTCTGTCCTACAAAAGAAGGATGCTGGAATCTGCTATCATCAATCAAACCAACAATATGAACGGGAAGACTGAACATCGACACCTTAATTCAAACCCCTCATCAAGAAGATGACCCAAGAAACGCCGTCCATCAAACGGGAGCTTGAGAAAACTCATTTGGTCTAAGACTATCCATAACATCGAGCTCTTTATGTTTTTGTATATATACCATTGTAACTTTCCACCTGATATTCTACCAGGAACAAGAAACGTTTAAATAGTGTTTTAGGCCTTGTTATATTCATATTAACATATTTACCATATATATATATATATATATAATATATATATATATATATATATATATATATATATATATATATATACTGTATATATGTAAAAGTGACCACACAATAGATTTTCTTTTGGATTGTCACTACAAAGTATAACGGAAGACTGACATCGAACGACATAGACTATCAGAAAGGACCAAGAAGAGGCATTTCGGTAAAAATAATATTTATCTGTTAACCACTAGATTCTATGTATATGACAAACGACATCTAAAATAAGTTGTTATTAGTAAATCTAATGACGAAGAGGATGGCGTTGTATCATTATGTAGAGAAGACCACGACTACGTATACCAGTTCTCATCTCCCCCAGACCATGGGGAGCATTTTTCTCCTGAAGCTGTCTGGGATTGCAATGGCGAGAGTTCTGGAAAGCCATCCCCTTAACAATACGAATTGGCTATTGAAGGTTTTACATTTCTCTACATCTCAGTCACGACAAAAACAAACAAACTAACAGATAAAGAAATGGGTATGACCCTAATTTTTCACCCATCGACGACGTGGACTAAAAACGTGATTATTCAGGTCAAGGTTAATGGGCTAAGGCTCATAAAATAGGTTAATCTAATGATATTCCTTATTCCTGAGAAGGTTTTTCTTTCTTAAATACTAGATATCAGTATAAAAATTTGCTTAAAACTGTTTAGGCAAGGCCCAATGCCTTATATTACCGCTAGATAGATAAAACAGCAAATAATGGTTTTCCCGTTAACTTCATTTCACAAAGAAATTATTTTCTTAAAGGCAAAACAGATTTGTTAACAGAAAAGTAAGATGCATATTTTACATATGACTATAATTTGTTTCAAAACAAAAGTGAGCCTCAATACCCTGTAATGTATGGGGTTGCTTAAAACCCTGATTCATTTACATTCTATTAGGTAGAATAACCTTCACTATTACTCCTGACCATCATTAACTGGATTTTTTGATAATGGATAAATTACAGTCAGTATATACAGTGCTTCTACAATATTTATGCATTTCCTAAAGAATTTTGTGCGCATTCACATAAAAACCGAGAACCCGTTTTACTTGAAAAGTAAGCTCTCACAGAATGGAGGGATAATATACAAATGGGAAAAAATATAAAGAGATATGAAATTTGAAATATAGTATAATAAAAAATTTAATAATAGTAAAAAGTGTTGATGAGGTGTGGGAAGGGGGAGGTAAGGAAGAGGCGTCTGGGGGCTAGGTTTCATTTACAAACACCCACCGACTAACGTTAAGTAACATAAAAAATCAATTACCATCACGGTCAGTGGAATAATTCATTATGCATCAAAACAACCCAAGTAGCTGCACGAATAATTCACGGACATTAAACACGAATCCGAACCTCTGAATGAGCACATGAAAATTTCAGAGGAAACTGCTTGATGTCCTGATTCCCTTTCAGTTAGTTTGTGCTTTTGATTATAACGATGGTGATAAAGGACGAAGATGAAGATGCAATTCCAGCATAATGGTGAAAAGAATGAGATGATGATAATATATTTCAAGGGTGCTTTCGAGAATAATGATGATGATTTTGAGGAATTACATGAAGATAATGATGTAACCATTCACTGGAATACGATGGTGTTAAAGTAATTCCATCTTGCGTTTCCTGATAACGGCAGTGATGATGACGATAATAAGGATCACTGGTATGATGACAATAATTCAAGTTCGCACTTTATGACGATAACGAAAGTGTTATGACGGTGATGATCCTAATCCTGAGCAAGGTGAAATTCCAGTAAGCATTTGATACTGATAAGATGAAAATGACATCATTCAAGTGTTCCTTCGATGATGATAATGATGATGAAAATGAACACGGCCATAATGACGTAATTCAAGCATGACTCCGATATCGCTAACGACGGTGATGATGACGATGATGATAATACGAAGGATGTAAATCAAGTTTACATTCCATAATATGAGGATGGTATAAAAAATGACAAGCAAATTCCGACAACGCAAGAGAATGATCGTTCACTAGAAGAAAAAATGAATCAAGATTTTTTTCTTTTCATTAGTTGACGTTATCTATAGTCTTAATTATATTTCTATGGAGCTCAGTTGTAGTAGCGCCAGTTTTCAGTAAACAAATCAGTCAATCTGCGACATTTCTCCACCAAATAACTTCGCTCAGAGCGAGAGCGAGAACGAGCTGCCTGCTGCCATTGGCCTCTAAGGCCTCTCCTCGCCGCCAACGAGGAGTTGGTGTGGTGGTAAAAACCATGTAGGCGACAAGCTCTTGGCGGGAGTGATAAGGCCCGGACACCCATTCCTTCAGAAGGTCGTTAAACAAAGGCGTGACTTGGTGCGTATCTCGTCAGGAGCTACCCCCTTATCTTGCTTTACGAGGACCAGAATCCTCTTCAGCGACTCCCCCCTAGAGGCAGCTGCCATCGAAAGTCACCTCTTGGGTTCGTTAGGTAGGAAGGAGATGCGCTTCCTCTTCATGAACAGGATCACATGTCAGTCATGGTATGCTGAGTGATCACAATTAATTTCACGCTCTGACAGCAAAATTAAGAAAGTTAAGATACGTCAAAACAAAATTTATTCCATTATAGGAATATAACCTTATTTTTTGAACCTTAAACCGGTAAGGAATATATTATTTGTGAAAATAAATTGACTGGGCAGGATATTTTCTTCCTCTCTTTTGCAAAAAAATTACGGTATTTTGGATAAAACTGAATTAGGTTGATCGAAATTGTATATTATTTTTTGAGTTACTCTTATTCTAAATCTTCCACTTGAACGTAATTTGGTAAAAAAAATCGGTTCATCTCAAACTTTCGACATTCCTTACTTGAAAAACAGATTCTCAATATAATTTCTGCGTATTTTCTCTCTTGAGGCCACCTAAGACGCCAAACAGACCTGTGAGTACTAAGTCAGTGTTAAGAAAATGAAGAGAATAAAAAGAAATGTAAAGAAAGCCACTGACACTTATGAGTTTTTTTTTTTTTTTTTTTACGGAATTCCTGCAGCATATAGTAAGATAGACAACAAAATCCGGACACATGGGCGAGAACAGATAGCTCAATAATTTCGAGGTGGATGGATGGAGCAAACTGTCTGAGTCTTGAGTTTCCAAATTTACCCTTATCTACGAGGCTAGAAAGCCACCGCACAACCGGAAAAGTGTATGTTGATTATAATAACCCAGTCTTGGAAGCAATGACCAAATAATGTCTAAAATAATGGCACAGAAGAATGGATTAAATGAGAAACCAGACACTAAAAGTTTATATGACTTCGTTCAGGTTAAGCTCAGTTTAAAGGCTCATAGTCGCAGTCATTCTTTTATAAGCATATTTCTACCAAAACACTGAACAGTCAGATTTAAAAGTCAGCCGACACTAACTGATATTCCTTTTACAGTAAATGAGTTTCGAGGGGTCCCTAAATTTGTGTGTAAGGGTGTGACTATGGTTAGAAGAAAATCAAATATGGTTGGAGAATATTTGTACTTGTGTAATTTCTTATAAACAAATATGCAAAGTTACATGCATACACGCATAAACAAATAAATAAAAACAGACAAACAGCATGTATATATACATATATATATATATATATATATATATATATATATATATATATATACATATACTATCATATATATTATATATATATATATATATATATATATATATATATATATATATATATATATATATATATATATATATATATATATATATATATATATATATATATATATATATATATACAAGAGTAAAAATATGTCATCTGCACAATGCCACCACACGTATGTGTGTGTGTGTATCTTTATGATATCTTAACACAAACCGAGTCGGAGAAAGTGTCAGGTAGGAGTAGGCTAACCTTTAATGGTTCTCAGATTTCAGCAGCATCAGCTAATATCTAAGCAATAAAAGTAATCTACAACCGGACCATTTATTTTTCACCTAATTGGCTGCCTTGTTTACACCTTGTAAACTCAATCCCAGTTTAAAGTTATCGCCCCCGATCCGCCAGAGATTTCTACATCTCTTATATGGAAGAAGAACCGTTTGGACATTCTACCTGGGAGACGTGGTGGTGGTGGTAGTGGCGTCTCTCTCTCTCTCTCTCTCTCTCTCTCTCTCTCTCTCTCTCTCTCTCTCTCTCTCTCTCTCTCTATCGTGTGATTGATGACGGAACGGGCTCTAATGAAAAGCCAACAGACAGGTGATATTACCAGCCATTGTCGCCTGTACCAGTGGATATTTGCATTACTCATGTTAAACCTCTGAGACAACCCTGAATGAAAATGCCATGAATAGCATATGAGGAAACTCTTACTCTAATGCTATGGAGTGCTAAAAGGAAATAATTATCCTACATATTAATGGATGTCATGAAGGAAATGGCAAATGAATCTCAGAAATCACATTTTGAATGACCTAATGTTATGCAAAAATGAACAACTAAATTTTGTATTATGACACCTTTCTAAACCGTGTAGATTTTGCACTTGGTTTTGTTTGGCGAAAAATAATAAACACGATTGTCAAATTTTTTTCTGGTGTTATCAGGAACAAGTGAAAAGTGACGCAACAACTGCATTAACCTTTGTCACAAGCCTAAAGGAAAAACCCTACCGCAATTTTCAAACGTTACAATCTCATGATTCAGATCAATTGTTTAATGAGTTCGAACATAAATCTGAAATTCTGTGCCAAAAGGTGAGTCCTAATAATAAGACACGTGACATTGCAGGTATGTTTCTATCCGACATAACTTATCGCTTATCCAAAATGAATGAGACAACGACCTGACCAGTGTCGCGGAACTGGGATTAAACGAATAACAAAGTCAAAAATAATTCTTTACAGTGAAATTTCCGTTTTTAATTTGGTCATAAATGGATCGCTGTTTAACCTCAAAAAGACCGAAAAACGCAAACTCCTGTCCCTGAAGATAAGCATGTTTCCATCCACTTTTTTTTTTTATTTTGTTCTAAATACTAATAGATTTGACAACAAAAGCTGACATTGCTGAAACAATTTCTATGATTAAAACATAATCTTTCTCTATTCCCTTACATACACACACACACACACACACACACACACACATATATATATATATATATATATATATATATATATATATATATATATATATATATATATATATATATATATACACACACACACACACTGAGTACAGCATATATATGCACATTCAGGTTCATAAACAAAGATATCCATGTAAAATGTGTACTTGCGTTCACTGACTATTTCGCCCTCTCACTTCACAATATATGTGCACACGAAAAAAAGCATCATATATATTTTTCAAGTATGCTTATTCTACCTTTATAGTTAAAGATTGTACTGCCCTGCTTAGTTTCCATAAAAAAATCTCTCATTCATTTAATCGTCAGAACTTGTATACCTAAAAATCTATAGGTTTACGACACATCATGTCTATAACGGCACGTGTGTGCAGAGACTTAGTTTACTGGCATAATATTGTTTCGTTGTACTTACTCCTTTGTCTTATCTTTCGACGTGGCCTCGCTGGTCCATTCAACGAATCCCGGTCTATTGTTTCCACATTTCTATAGATGGATCTACTGACACCTATTACCTTACTCTCACTATATATTATGCAGGTTGGCAATGCAAAATGATTCAAAGCCACACCTTGCTACGTCTGAATTCGTGGATATAAAAAAGTGACATTTGACTAATCATTTATTTGTTTTTTCATTTTTACACTTCTGACAGTCCCTCGCCTTTCTTTTCTTTCCAAGGACTATCTGAGTATATTATCTCTTTTCTTGTTCTTGAAACAACTACATTTCACATCGTTTCGTGGTATCTTACCTATGTACATATATTTCTTAGTGCCTTGATTACTCTGTCTTCCCTCTAAGCACGTAAAAATATTTACTATATTCTGCGAAAAAAACTTGAGTATTAAGACCATAAGACTCTCAAGCCACCCTGGTAATTTTGATAAAGGATGGTATATCTCAGTTCAAAGAGGATTTTTTCTACCACAAAAGAATAATCAACTTTTCATCCAGATAACATCTTGTGCAACGTTTCCTCACTGTCTCATTGAAGCACTGTCATTCACATAATATCTTCCAGCGACTTTTACAGAAGTGTTCTCACTTATTCGAAAGATCTAATAATTTATTTATCTATTCCAAAATTTTGTCATTCAAATAACTTTCATTGTTATTTCCGTACTCCTCCTCTGCGATTTTCATTTATGCAATTTGGGATAGATTTATCCATGGAAACCTTTATTCGCCAAGAGCCCATGATTTTTTCCGCTGTTGTTTATTAGACAACTACAGTATCACGGAAAGACAACGAAGAGAATAAGAATTTACGTATGCAGAATATAAGAATGATAAAATAAAAATTAGAATCGACGAAATAGAAGCTGAAATAAAATCTTTGGCTTACACATCCCCCGGTGCCTTCTGAAAAAAAGAAGAAAAAAAAAGAGAGAAAGAAAGAAGACTGAAAGAAGCGGCTCTGAATAACGCGGCGGAGGAAGCAGATAACATGGCGAAAATAATTACTCGTTGTCGCTTTAGTGAGCTTCTGAAAAAACAATCTTAATTAGACCATGAGAAAAAAGCCTCCTTAAGATCCTTATCCCCTTCCTCAACTGACTCATTAATCGTCGTCTGTCCTTCGCCAGGAACAGAGCAACAGCCGCCCTCCAATGCTCGTCGTTAGTGATAACGCCCCTCCTCCATTTTCTTCTTCTTTTCTTTTTATTTTTTACGCTGGGTCCGTTAAGTGACTGCTGTCGCCAGCCTTTGGTTAGAGGTCTTTGCAGCATTCTCGAAGTAACAGGAGATTCCAAGCAATGCTTGGAAGTCACTTGGTCTGAGGTTCCTGGAGCCTTTGAGCGCCTATTGGCTATCTATCGCAAAGTTTCAATTATATTACGGATTGAGATTACTAAAAATTTCCAAGCTTTCTTTTGCCAGTGATCTCTTTAAACAATTTTGTTCTAAAACTGCACAATTTTTATATTACCCACTCTACAATAAAACACACGAACAAACAATGAATTTAACTTAACGCTCCTAGAAAGACAAATAAAAGCCGAATTATTCCCAGAGAAATTTTATATCGAAAAACTGTAACAGACGCCGCTTTATATGCATGGTTTTCTTTTACTGAAAAGGACTATGAAATCTTTGAAATGTGACATAACAACTGATTTCTGCAAGAAAATCTTCGAAGCACTGGCTATTAGTCAATATTGTATAATAAACAATGGTGTGACAAAAAGCTTGTTCATTTATGGAAATTATAATACATTCCAATTTGCCTTCATGTCTCATATTTCCAGCTGTGAAAAAAAACTATCTGTAAAATCTTAATCTACAGTATCATAAGTATATTAACAATGCAAAAGTAATAACACTTTAGGTGGCAGCATTGCCATAGAAAAAGATAATTTACTAGTGCTTCTTTTGCTACTAATATTATTACTATTTTAGCTGTTTCTATATCATCAATGAAAATGGAACTGCTAAAGATAAAGAAGACAAGTATGTTGAAAATATACAGAGTTCAAAATCTTGGAGCCTGTCGAGCTTGAACATTTTTTGCTCTCCTTGATAATATAAAAGACGATTGACTCCATCGCTAGCCCATTACAAATTTCATGTTTACACATCTTTTTTAAATGGGTCGCTTTTCTAATTTGAGGCCTAAAAATTTTTTTTTTAAGAAATTAACCAAATATTCACAATTTTTTATAGAGTTGCTCAAAGGGGTACTACAAAGTATAATATGTTTGATAGGTTCTTATATTATGCATAGGTTTTTTGAAAAAGGAGTTTTAGAGTGTTCTCCCTTCAAAACATATGAAACAGAAAACCCAAATCTTCAAAAGCAATGCACAGGAGAGTTTCCTTTATAGTGAGGTGGGTCAATCGATATTTTTGTTTAAGGTAAATCCATCAGTACACGCAAAAATAATGGCAGCACCCCCATGCCTATGCTTTGTAACAAAGGAATAACAAGTAAAACATGCGCCGAAGACGCCGAACCGAGTTATCTGTACATCGTATAATCAAGGCCAACGAAAATAGATCTATCTTGCGGTGGTCTCGGTATAATGCTGTAAGAGTTGCAGCCCGTGAAACTTTAAACACGGCCTGTTGGTGACCGGGCCTATATCGTTGCCAGACGCACGATTATAGCTAAATTTAACCTCAAATAAAATAAAAACTATTGAGGCTAGAGGGATGCAATTTGGTATGTTTGATGATTGGATGGTGGATGATCAACATATCAATTTGCAGCCGTCTACCCTCAGTAGTTTTTAAGATCTGAGGTCGGACAGAAAAAGTGCGGATGTACAGACAAAGCCGGCACAGTAATTTTCTTTTCAGAAAACTAAAAACGAAATGACGTAAGTCAAGTGAAGATGGCATTTATACGAAATCAAGAATTATTATGATTATGAAAGACTAACTTTCTAAGTAACCGCCCATGTGACCATTAGAAATTAACTTAATCGAAACAAAAAGGCAGATCAGTAATGGAAAGAAAAATCTCGGGAAAACGAATTCATTTCCGAATCTTGAACTTGCGGCTCAGTGCCAACTGACATGTTACTGCATGAAATGATAACTAACTAAGTCATAAATAAACCACTTTCTGATGCCTAATGTACAACAAGCAAACAAATCTAAGACTTATTACTAGTCGAAACGAAAAATTGCTGTAAGAAAGGTTAAGATATCAGTATTAACAACTATTTTCCGTTGGTATAAGGACAATCAGTAAATGGAACTTATGCCCATTATCGATAATGTCATTTCTGCCAACCAGTACATCGAACTTAACCTCTGGTGCTCCCAATATTTCATACGGGAATCATCATTAATCTTTCTGAAATTCACCGTTAGCGGTCAACGTACCGGAAGTCCTTCATCCCATCATGGTCACAGGTCCAACGATGGAATCTCTTTATTATACAAAATAGTTGTGTCTCTTACCAGTGGATCACATTTAAAAGTTTTACAGGTCACGGGTGGAATGTTTATCACTACATTTTCTTTCCGATGTCCCGGTATGAGAAGGAACATTATTTGATTAACGACAGTGACGGAAAAAATAGATGAATCTCATAACTTGTCAATATCATTTACCGTACGAAAATGACTGTCTTACAAGTGAATACAGTGATACAGGATGGTATGAAAATGCAAGATAGCAAATATTGATGTAAGTGGGATATAATATTTGTTGAATGCTGTTATTACCATCCAATGAATCAAAGGATGCCAAGTTGAAGGATAAAATTAGTTTTTACAAATACAGCTATCCATCATTATGTACTGTATAATACGAATTCAATATTATTCCGAATTTTAGTTATTATAAGTAATAAGTTTTCTATTCTAAACTATTGTTCTAAATCATAATCTATGGAAAAGTCCGAATCATCACTGAAATCAATGCACAGTACTGCCCGAAGCAAAAAATCTTTTATTGTGAAAGTACGACAGCGTGTATCCTGTTTTGATCAATTGCATTTCAAGTTTCTCTCCTCAGTTCCATACAGCGTCTGAATTGGGTTATCACTGAATGGCAAAAAAACAAGTGATTTGAGTATATTTGTAATTTTCGTGAAACGAAATGCCTCAGGAAAGGAGATATTTCTTTTTATTATTAACAGAAAGCATCCTTGATAAAAGTAGCAGCAGCAGAAAGTTAAATACCCTTCACAAGAGTGACTATAAAATAAATAAGTAGTACTTCTACTACTACAACTAGTAGTAATAATAATAACATTGATAATTATCATTTTTATTTATATTATTATTACTATTATTATTATTATTGCACTAGCAATGCTACTAATAATAATTATTGCTCCAAAGATAGCGATAATAATAATAATAATAATAATAATAATAATAATAACCCCAAACTGCACATTTACAAGACTCGAAACGCCACAACCCACGACTTGCTGAGCAAAAACCCCACGAGATGCTCAAGAGTGCAAGTGAGGAATGCGAGCGAGTATCTTCTCCAGCAGAGCCTGGATGCTGGGCCGTGTGGCATCATTCCATTATCTGTGAGATAATAAGGGCCGTTATGCCGCACCATTAAGGCGAGCAGGAATTCAACGTCTCATAACAAGATACTAAAGTCGGAATACAACGTTCAGGCGGATGTAGCAAGCACTCGCCAAGACATTACACCGCGATATTACGCCGCAGCATTACAGCACATCATTACGGCGTCGCATTAAAGCAGGTAATTACAGCCAGCCCTTGATGAAATTAATGGCGTTGTTATCAGGCCTAGTTTCCTGTGTAACAGATGTTTACAGAGTATAAGAGGACATTCGCGCATGAGAAAGGTGCACAGCGATGCAACAATACAGGGTTATGCATGATGCATAATCTTGCGCATGTGTTCTGATATCCACGTAAGGTTATCTCTCTCAAACATATACACACACGCATATATATATATATATATATATATATATATATATATATATATATATATATATATATTTATGTGTGTATGCATAAATTTCTAGCTCACATCGGGATTGAACCCAGGTCTCTCAAATGAAAGGCTATGGCGCTACCAACTGACCCCTGCCTTTCATTTGGGAGACCTGGGTTCAATCCCGATGTGAGTCAGAAATTTTTTTCTGTGAAACACGTATTATATACATGTATCAAATATATACAAGTATATATATTATTATTATATATATTATTTTTTATTATATATATATGTGTGTGTGTGTGTGTGTGTGTGTGTGTGTGTGTGTAGCTTTTATACCGGAGATGAAGTCGCTAGCCCCATGCCCTCCCCAACAGAGGGTCATATGATGCTTATAATTTTGGTAGACCTTGTCGATCATTTACCGGGATGCTAACCATATCCAGAAGGACAGACGGGCAGTAAAATTGTTCCCGTCGTATTTAATAGACTGAACATCTACGTGGGCCAACTTCCAAACTTATGTACATTTCAAAATTATTGTCGAAGTAACTATCGCTCATCCCTTTAAGATTAGCATCAACGAATTATTCAATAACTTCAGAATATCTTTATTGCATGTACAAACACAACCACCCATAGATTACGTAAAAAAAAAAAAAAACTAATAATGTGTCCTTTGGCTTTGATGAATCCTGTCTTTTGAATTTATCGCCACATGAACTGTATACGGCGAAAGGAACTAGAGATACAAAATTTTTACAGCTATGACCGGTAAGAGACTCAATCTCTGCCGGAATTTCTTGATTTTTTATAATCATGATTCTAATCTCGTTTCGGTTTGAAATAAGATACACAACTCTGCCTCTGATGTTGTCAAATGATACTCCTTGATAACATGGATCCAGTTCATCAGCTGTTTCACCACCTAATAATAAATGATGGTAAAATTCTGAGCCCACTACAAAACCCCAGGGTAAAAGAATCCAAAATGGAATCAAGGAAGGTCATTGTATGTATCAAGGGCTTTGCAGCGATCACAGAAAGTAGGAGCTGGGCCATGTACCTTTTAACAATATTAGAGAAAATTAAATTTAACATTAGAAGCAATCCTCCAGGGACTCTGGAGAGAGCTTTGGGGTCTCTGGTCCAGTGGGACCCATGGAACTAGGTTAGAATGAACGGCTCTCCTCCGAGCTTCCCACAGAACCTATGAGATAATTCAGGGGTAAGGAAAACAGACGTAATTTTACGTCATCGGAATCCGATAAGGGATAACTGTTTGTTTTCCACTCAAAATTGGTCTTGAGAAGCATAGATTCCAAAATAATGCTTATTAATTTGTCGCTGTAAAGAGTATAAGTAATTATTATGGATACATGAAACTAAGCTGAAGAAAATAACTGTAGCACCTTTAATTTAAGAAAAGGGTTTGGTAATGTTCCGTAGTCTGAATTTCATTATTTCTAATGTGGTGTTATATTGCTAAACTAAATGACCTTAGGTCAATTCTGCCTTACCAGGAGTTCAGTTAAAAATGATAGTACCAGAGAGAGGTTTCTAAGAAATACAGCAAGTAGCTAGTGTTGCACCTATTGGTATTTAGAAAAATATAACTAAGCATCCCACATCAGACTTTAACTAGGGAAGTTAGTACAGCTTAAAAATATGAGATGGATCATGCAAGGAATACCATATTTATAAGGTCAAGAAACAGGAGTGTTTATTTTAAAAAAGATTTGAGAAAGATAAAAACTGCTTAATAACAAATTTGTCTATTATTAGGAAAGAATATTTTACCTCATGTGTAAAACAGCATTCCTGGGTGATAAAGCCTAATAGGCCAGCTAGCAGGTTAGTTTTCTTTGGATGAACATAATAGTGACTATCGACTGTCTTCAACTCAATGAAAGAGAAAAGGAATTTTCATCTAAAACAGGGCTTTTTTCAAAGGCATTCTTAGATTACAAAAGTCTGTGTTCTGATGCTGAAAACGAAGATTTCATATTGCAATTAAAATAAAAATTTTAGCCAGAATTGGTTTTAAATTTTACCTATGACTCTGAAAGAACACAAATGTACCTTTTATCATTTCTTAACCAAGCGTCATACTTGCGTCGATATTGTCAACAATTTAAATTTACGAAAGTTTTACAACTCCAGGAGTTTGTACACTAAATTACAACAGCCTATGTAGGTAAAAAGAAACGTTATTGCACGGGGATTATCAGATCAGTAGCGACTGGGAGTCACTTCACGTTGAAAATGTAAGAATAAAGCAAATTTTAACTAATAATACTCTCCCTATGCAAGTCACTAATGAAAGGGTAAAAGACTTTGAACAATACATTCTCACATGACATTTACCCAATACAGAATAAACATCGAATCAATTTCTTCTTTCAAAACATAAAAACAGACCTTAAATCACGTTTCTAACTACGTTTAGCTTATCAATGGCAAATATAATCTTGGTATCAGAATTCAAATGAAATAAACAAAGAACTTTAGACCACCCTTAAGCAATATTTCAGCCAGTCATCATCATGTTATGTTAATGTATTATTGCTACCAAGAAGGCTGCCTCTTTTATAAAACAACATACACAGCCGGCAATAAAATTCCGGATGTGCCCACACGCAGATCATTTAAAACATATTTATGAGCATTCTATGGCGAAGCTGAATAGAAAAAACAGCTTCACATAATAGCACGTTATTTAAACAGTACTTCTTGATATATGATACTTGATGAACTATCTTGCAATAGAATTGAAATGCTCACTTTGTACCATCCAGTAAACGGTCCTCAAAAATTTTGATGAATAAATCATAATCTTTACAATGGTGTAAAATATGAAAGAAAATACATGAATATACAAGCACACTACATACACACGAAGGAATTAAATGTATTAGGTATCACAGACAAAGCAAATCAGTGAGAAGTAGCCCTGAACTACGCTAGGACCCATCCAAAAGAAGTCAAACAAGAAACAAATGAATTTTAATCAGGACTGATAATAATTCACAGTGTGTCAGGGCTGGTTACAAGTCAGTGAGTATCAGGACTGGTTATAAGTCTCTGTCGTGACCCGGGCGTTTTACTATATCAACTGGAAAATAGTTCCAGTTCGTCAGTCGCTGTAATTGTCATCTCCCATCTTCGTCTTTTAAGACTTTGGCCTTTAATCCCATGACCTTCAAAATTCAACAGGTTCCGTACTACAGGATAGTTAAATGGTTACTTATGGTTCTTTGCTCTTTCACCTGTAATTTACCTTTGCTATACAGAACTGCACATTGCTGTTGTTGCGTGTAAAGATCCATGGGCACTAGAAAAATATCTTCCACGGTTAATGGAAATAAATAAACACAATACATAAATCCATTAGTCAAGAAGACATGAATGTACAGATGCATAGGTGGGTAATGACTAGATTGATTGGCTCCTTAGAAGTATACTGATTATTACAAATTGCACATATCTTATTATAAATATTTTAATATATATATATATATATATATATATATATATATATATATATATATATATATATATATATATATATATTATACATATATGTGTGTAAACATATATATACATACATACATATACAAACAGCATGAGATTACAAGCAAAACATAGGTGAATAGCACAGTGCAAGACCTAACATTTCGAGGCACTGCTGATGAACCTTCTGTATAGTTGTATGATGCGGATAATGTTGCGGAAGTGTTCTGCAGCCACAGTTATGATATTGTTATGAGTCACCCTTCTGATAGAGGATACAGGTTATTGTACATATATACATATAAATATATCTGTATGTATGAATATATATACATTACTTTTTTATACTTACAAATATTAAGTTACAAAAGTCACTTAATATCGAATTCATTTTACTTAAAATAACTTACCCCCAACGGGAATTATAATTAATAAATATGAGCATCTGTCTCAGCCAGGATTTGAACATGGGTTAGATACAATGATAGAAAGTCGACCTGACCATTAGGCTATCTCTTGGTACCATGTTTACCGGTTGCACGGGGAGTAACGAGGTTTTATCTACACACAAACACAAACACATACACACACACACATATATATATATATGTATATATAAGTATATAAAGCAAATACAAATATATATATATATATATATATATATATATATATATATATATATATATATATATATATATATATATATATATAAATATTAAAGAAATTTCTTTATTTGCTCTTAGCCAAGGAAAGCAAGTATTGCCAACGAATACCACGACAGAAATGATATTGAAATTAAACTTAATGATTTGTCTCTGATCATTTCTGATCTTATTCAGTCAATAATTCTACCCTAGCTATTACCGGATGAAGCGAAGCAAAAAGGTGGCAATTCTTCTTCCATGTTTGATGTACAATTTAGGTTTTAAATAATCCAGACAAGTCTATTAACCAGATGATCATTAGTGTCAATTAAGAAGTCTTATAATGTTATCCTCGTCCCATGTTTTTTTCTTTTTGTAATTTACTTTTTGATCTTTCAAACAGAACATTATAGAACAATTTTTATTTAATTTTTCCTAAGCAAGAGTTGCAGAGTTACATCTCACAATGAAGGGAGACCCATGAAAAACCACAATTTCTTACAAAATAATATAATATCCAGAGAACTGTTCGACCAACCCTTAAATATCTTCAAAATCAGGAAACCGGTGAAATCAGAGACAAGAATCTCAAATATTTATGTAGGTGGACTCGGTAACAACTACATTTTAAAGTTTCTCGTTTTCTTTCCCAGGGGTCGAGGGAGCCAGTTATCGAGGCACACCTCGTCCGGCCCTAATTAACCTTTTTCTTGGTACAACACCTGGTCCGCTCACTCATAAAGACCACAGGGAGATCTTTATCCAGAAGGAAGGCGAGACAGGGGAGGGAAAGGAGTTGAGGTACAAAGAGAATGGGAAGGGAAAAGGCGAAGAAAAACATCCAAGAAGAATATTTGACATGAGAATGTAAGTACTAAGTAGGGATAAAAAGAAAATCAGAACGCGAGAAAGGAAGAAAAGCATTTTAGAGGTATATTTGACATGCGAATAAGATTTCTGAGGACGTCAAGAAAAAAGAAAGTAAAAGTAATCATTAGAGATTAGTTTAACCACATCAATGAATCAGTTCTCCAAACTTTCACAGGATTGCCCTGAAGGATTCTTGTATTAATGGAAACACAAAAAAAAAAAAAAATTAATTAGCCATAAAAGCAAAATCAAATTACATTATTTGCCACGCTTTAAAATGAGAAATAACCAATAATAAATTGCGGAGAGAACAGGAATTGCTTAGAAAAAAAAACACACAAAGAAATTCGATTAATATTTGCAGGTAGCTATATTACCAAACATTTATTTCATGCCTTAGGAAGTAATTATGTACGCATTGTGAAAGCTAAGTCACTGTTTTTATCTTGTACACCAAAAGCATGTGATACTTCGTGCACCCTGGCAAAAAGTTCATATTTATGTGGAATTATTGATAACGTGAATTAGTGCTGTCAGAAACTGAACATTGAGCATTGTTCTTGAATGTGTTGGAAGTTATGAATGACTCTATGAGATGAAAGTTCGCGATAGAGTCCAGACGTATTTGCCAGGTCATATTTATGTGGGCTAGGAAGTGAAAATAATTTCTTGGGACGTGCCCTTGTAAAAAAAAAAAAAATACATACATATATATACATATATATACATATATATATATATATATATATATATATATATATATATATATATATATATATATATATATATAAAACATTTTGATCCCCTTATTTATGTAGAATATATTGTTACTGATGACAGAAGGAAATTCTGGAAGTGGTAACGTTATTGGATAATATAAGTTTTTGCTTGAATATGCATGCAGTGTTTGGTAAAAGAATGCTTTCTAACACAGTTGTTTAATCTAATAGAATGCAAATAAATAAATATTTTAAAATGAAATGAAGGCAGCTAACCAGAAAACACTTGACATGACATTTAGGCTTAGACTCACTTGCACCATCAATGTCAACGTAATGTGCACAAGTAAAATCGTATCATCTGTTCTCCACAAGTAGATGTTTCTTTTATGAAACTAAAAATAATCCCCTCCATATCGAGCAGTAGGGCCTGTTTCTCACTCTTATTCTTCAACCTCATCCGGAAGATTTAATGCTTATGCGCGTGTGTGCGTATATATATATATATATATATATATATATATATATATATATATATATATATATATATATATATATATATATATATATATATACACACAAACACTCTCTCTCTCACACACACACACACACATATATTTATATATATATATATATATATATATATATATATATATATATATATATATATATATATATATATATATATATATATATATATATATATATATATATATATATATATATATATATATATATACAAAGTATATATGTATTGAGCAAACAAGAACAAAATTTCACCTTTTTGTTCCGAGTAAATTCAAGTGCTTATAGACTCAAATCTCTCTCTCTCTCTCTCTCTCTCTCTCTCTCTCTGACATATATATTTAGGAAAGCCTATTCACTAAGAAAAAACAAAAATAATGAGAGGTAAACACACCCATCGTGGTAGCATTCGCCATTACCCTACCGGGGCGTTCGGAATGCCATCTCCATACCTTTGCCTGCTCGTTGTCATACCAGCGTGACACCTGTACCTCTGAGGTCGGCGTCTGGGTTCCTTCAAAAGACGAACATGAGGTCTCAGCAGGTGTAGTGATCAACACCCGAGAGACAAGTCTTTTCTCCGTTTCTCCATTTTAGGAAGAAGAATGAAGTCGTTGGTACACTCTGTCCAAGCGAGAGGTACAATGGCGTTCCCATCGCGACTGGAGGCCGAACATAATAGATGGCTTTGTAATTTCTGGGGAGGAATAACTTTGTCTGAACAGGTACAATGAAAAATTAGGCTGTGTAAAATCGAGAAATGTTCTGTAGCGAAAATGAAGATTTAAAATAAGGAATTTTCCTCCTAGATATTTATTTATAGCATTTACATGTCTCCTGAATATCAGATTATATGTTAGGGACCCCCAACCTTTGCAGATTCATAGCAGACGGTTTCTTTTTTTAATTTCGTTACATAAAAACAAGACTTGCCAACTAGATGTTTATGCGTTGTCTTTTTGAACTCAGTAACTGAAGATCAGAAAAGCAGTGAGGCTACACGTTTCTATAAACAGTACTTCTCAATTATGGGACAACCAAATTTTAAAATATAACCATAAAATTTTTCTACAATTTTAATTGGGACGGAAAAGTTCTTCACCAACATATTTGCCACACACTGATGTCGTGGGAGTTTCCTGGTTAATGTGATTATTAACTAACTTCGTAGAGATTTTTCCGAATATCAAAACAGTAACAAAAATCTGTGTATAGCTAGATCCCATTCCGTACTAAAACTGATGAAGAATACTTTTCGTTTTCAGCACAATTCAAGAACGTGCCAGTATTTTTCACCTTAAGCATGTGTTCGTCCCTTCACGGAATATTTAGGAAGAAAACTGAAAATTCATATCTGGAAATGGCGTTTAGACGAGCTCTATGTAATAAATTAGCATGAAAAATGTAAATAAAAAATAATACAAATAATAAGAGTCCCAAAGGAGCATAGCATAAATCAATGAAAGGCTTTGAAGACATTCAAAACGTTATTTCTAAATATGGTAAGCCGGTGTGCATCTGATTTAAAGCAATGATCTCAGATTCTGAGGATAAAAACAAACAAACAAGATAATGTCCTGGAGAGTGAAGGGCACAAAATTTCACCAATTCTCGTACCTGGAAGCGTCCATGTGATTGGCATGCTTTATAGTTTCTGGGTAAAGTTGTGGGCATTATCTTCAGGCTGGTATTGCGACCAAAATAAAAATAAATATCCTTCATTCTGGAAATTCAGAATTATTTGAGTTTTTTTTATTACGAAAAAAAATAAAATTTTTATTTAATAAAATAGGCCACCTTTTGACACTACCAGAGGCAGATTATTTTATGGCTTGAAATGTCCTGAAAAGACATTTGTTCACTAGAAGCAACAGCAATATAATTCTAGACTTCATTTGTAGCTTCAAATTATTTATCTCTTTACGACTAGGCGACAAAATAAGCCGTAATCCTTCAACCTGGAATTCTGTCATTTTCACAAGACGAAGCACATTCCTAAATCACCACGAAATATCTTCAATCACGAAGTTTCCTTTGGGTACTTTGCTTTCTTGGTACTCTAGTCAGGAGACGACAAGAATTAATCACGATACCTTATAACAAAAATATGGTAAACTTGGAATAAATAACTAACTAGTTCTTTTGATGGTTTGTGTATATGTACTCTAAGAAATGAATAAGGAAACATTTTCTTCAGTAATCTCAATTAGTTGTATGTCACCAAACTATTTGCAAAAGTACATAGTTTTCATTTTTACAAAATGAATTATTATCTGTCGTCGGCTATTAGTTATTGTCTAATGACACATACAAAAACCATGACATTAAAAAGATAAGAAGAAAAATAGGTAATGAGGAAAGAACAAGCACAAATGCCAAAATAGGTTGTGAATGACCCTTCTACCACCACAGGGAAGATAATGGGCCCAAATGGGGGTGTTAGGGAGAGAGGGTATCCAAGACAGCTGACGAACAGATGCCGCAATAAGGAAGGCGTGTGAACAACCTAAGGTTACGACGCACAATGTAGCGGGTCAAGGTCAAAGATCACAAGAGAACCTTTTACGAAGAGAAGCAGAGACAATATACCCCATCTCCGTGAAAAAAAATTAATGGGAATCCTCAGAAATCAATATGTTTTCATAGGTCTTCGCAGATGGTTATAGCTGAGTGAATGGAACAAGTGGTTTGACGAAGGTAGATTAATAGAGATTAAGTCTTAGAAGTAATAATATTCGTAATGGTTATTTTTTCTTTGAGTGTCACGAATTGTCACCGCACAATAAACAGCTTAATCCAATTTGATAGTATTGCGGATGGGTAGGTTGCAATCAAATTTGATACAAAAAGTCATTTAACGATCATTTTAGTTCCACTGTGTAGATATAATATTATGAATGACGCAACAGACTGACTGCATGACGTCATAGTCATTTTGGATGTTCTTCGCGTTCAGTCAGGACCGACTGAGAATCCCTTTCACTATACAATACTGATTGTATTTTCAAAATTAGATATATCTGATCTTCAAAAATAAGAGAAAGACCAAAAGAGCGTTTAGCCTACATCTTTTGCATATCAACTCACTCTTAAAATAAGAAATAGATAAAATTCTCTTATTCCTTCTTCAGTGTATATTCCTCCCTCATCATATTTACGTACATGGATACTTGCTTAAAGCAAATCAAACAATATTTAAAAACTGATGGGAAAGATATGTTAATAATTATAGTGATAATAATATTCCTTAACAATAGCACTTACGTCCGCATAATGTTACTTAGATTCGATCAGCTAAGTTACATGCTGAAAGTAGCACGTAATTAGATGAGTGACCCACCTAAAGCGCTGAGAGTTACTCATATTTCTCCATATCTCCTTATATATATATATATATATATATATATATATATATATATATATATATATATATATATATATATATATATATATATATATATATATATATATGTGTGTATATGTGTGTATATATGTGTGTGTGTGTGTGTGTGTGTGTGTACATTTATCTATTATACACATATAGATATAGATACAGATGTAGATAAACAAGTATATAAAATGGGCGTCTATCAGAACTGTAAGACCTTCTAAAGAGGGAAAGGTTTACAGCTGATTCGATCAAGAGGAAAGAGAAATAGTAATATTAACAACTTGGTACCGACACTGCATAAGGCAACTGTACTTGGATGCAATAATTTCACCTTGTGAATTATTCAAAATTTTCAAATTCCTAGATTGTAACAAATATTTTATTAGTCAAGATCTTAAGAATAACAAAGTTTTTGAGGAGTTAACAAGCAAAGGAATTTTTAAGAAAATGGAGAGGCTGAAATAGCCAACCCATTAAAAGTTTAAGTTTCAGTCTCAGATTTTAATTTTCCTTTAAAAAAAAACGACCTTTTGAAATCTAGAGAAAATGAATTAATACTTGGTCACTAAAGTGAAAAGATCATATTCAAAGATCTGTTTACCTGAAAAATGGATGAAAGTAAAATACATAAAATATTTGGGGCAAATAATCTTCAACCCCAAAGTTACTTATCCGTCAAGTTCCATCAAAATCAAAGAAAATTAAAATGTTTGAAAAAGAAATTTTGTAATTTTCTGATATCACAATTAAGGGGCAGAAATATTCGGACAAATAATGGCCTACCCCCAATAGTACCTACTAAGTATTAAAAAGAAAAAAAGAAAGAATATGGACATTCAAATTCCCCTATGGCTTGAAAAGTAGATCAGAGACTAAGATTTTGGAATAAATAATCACCACCCCTAAAGGTTTCCACCTGGTATACTTCATGAAAACCAAAGACCAATAAAATGTTGACTTTTCAGCTGAACTTGAAAATTAGTTAAAGTTCCATTATTTAAATCAATACCTTCAACACAGTGTCTTATTCAGAAGACAAACAATAATACCTTCTGAGATCTCTAAAAAATCGTTCTTAATTCTTGGCGATAAAGTAAGCTATGACTTTGAACATAGTTGATGGTAAAAAATACCTGAGAAAATTTTTCACCAACGCGCGAGTCAAAGAAATAAGAAAACAAATACCTAACAAATGAAAACGCAAATATACCATCTACTATCTGAAAACGAAATATTAAGCAAAATAGAGATAGCAAACTGAAGGTTAAAAAGAGCAAAGACAGCAGTTATCGTCATTGTAACAACAACATAATAATAATAATAGGAAGCCTTACTCGACCATTTCTGAGAAGAAGCAATAAAATTTCCCTCAGCAAACGTGGAAGAAAAACGGAATAAACGAGATTGTGCTACAAGAAACTGACCCCAGGGTCTTACAAACAAAATCTCAGGTAATCTAATTAAGTGAACTCGGTATGAGTCGGTTCCCACAATAATCTGCTCTTATCTCTGTGCTTAGAAAATGAGAGGGAGGAGTAAAGAAAAAGGAAAAGAAAATAATAGTTATATTATTATTAATTTTGAGAACAAAAGACGCCCAACGTAAATAAACAATAAAGATGGTAAAAGATAATTAAATGTATATATATGGTTCTGAACATAAAGTTGATAGCCTATTACAGTTTGGGTGACAAACTTCAATACCCAAATCAAGAATTAATATACATATTCATGGTAATGACCTTAATAAAAAAAAACGGTTTTAAGAATTCAAAATTTTAAAGAGCATTCCGTGTTACAGAACGGAGTAACAAAAGATAATAAGTAAAAAATATGTAAAACATGACGAAGAGACACAAGGCATGCGAGAAATGGGAGGCCCGCAGCAGTTTCTCCGATTCCCACACCTGTCAGAGCCGAAAGCCGCAATAAATGATAAATAAACCCGATGACCCTATAGGGGACAGAAAGGGGAGGGAGGGGCGGCAGAGGACGCCCACGTAACTCGGGGCACGTAAATCCAGGTAAATCCACGACACAATTAATCTCCCAAGGAGGAAAAGCTCGCCCTCGGGCTCCACTTCACGAGCGTGGGTGGCATAGCTGTGTCGCTAGGATTGGTTGACAGGTGAGGAGAACTCTGATTGGGTGCCCTTGATGGCCTAATAACCTAGCCCGATATGAGGTAATTTTGGGGTATGGTCACGTCCTATGTCTACACAAAGACGAAGCGCTAATGCCAACAGACACTGAAGACGTTGGTTTTGACAAATGTCATGAAGGTCATTCATTGGTTTCATACATAAGCATTGTTTGCACAAACACTCAATCAGTCTTTTCTTCTAATAAACTGGTAAACGAAGATGAACAGACTGGTTTAGTGTCTGTGTAAATTCGTTCATTTGTATGCATGTATGCTGCTGTATTTGTGATTGTGAGTGTGTGTGTGTGTGTGTATGTTCGTTTATTATGGGATCATCTGTAGCACAGAATCTTTTATCTAATACAAGTCGTTATGGAATGGGATTTTACTCTATTTTTTCTTGCTATTTTCTTACGTTCTGCGTCCCTTATCAAGTTATTTGAAACAATAAAACTATGTAAATTTTCTCTTTAATTTACATGAAATCGATTATCTTTTCGAGAAAAATTAACATTTACATCCTTGTGACCAACATTTAACAAACAAATCTTTGTGCTTTCAAAAACACATTTTAGCTTCGAACATCCAATTTATACTCTAGCGGTATAAAAATAGCTAATTTCCTACATACCCAACAACGTTTGATTCCTCGTTCACCAAATACCAACGCACATTCTCCCTCGCCCATACCCGATAACACATGCTGCACAAGGTCGTAGCCATGAGATAAGAAATCCAAAAGAGAACGTGCTTACAAAACGAACCCACATGCAACTTGGCCAACACTTGCCTCTCGCCATTACACACGACAAGAAAAGTGCATTAGGTCTCTCTCTCTCTCTCTCTCTCCCCCCCTGCTCAGCGGCAGCCTCTTCCCTTCTCCCCGTTCCCCAGCCAGGCAGCAGCAACAACCCCTTCGTCATGTCCTCCTCCAACTTAGCCAGCCGCAACACCGGTACCCTCTCTTTCTTTATCCTCCACTCAGCCTCCTCCTTCCGCAGGGTCCACTTCTGCTCGGGCTGAAAGGAAGGAAACGAGACGCGCTGGACATGGCAATCCCCTTCGTTCTGAGGACCCTCGGATCCAGTGCGGCTTTAGAGAAACGACTCGGGTGGCTTTATGGACATGACTTGGATCACTTTATAGACAAGGCTCGAGTGGCTTTACAGTAAGGCTTGGCTTCAATGGGAGAAATGACGGCGTACCCAGGAAACTCCTCAGACTTAATAAAAGTCTTCATAATTTGGTCTTCAAGCACTGAGAACTGAAAATTCTTTCACCAAATTATGAATAAACAACAAAGGTTGCCATTAATGACATATTTTTCTTGGTATTCATTATAATGTACCAAAAACACTGCATTCATAAATCATTTAACTAAGCTGACCACAAAGCACAGATAACTCAACAATACTTTACGAAGCATGAAAAATTCTTCGTTTTTCGTTTTAACGTGCTTAACATAACTGTAATTATAACTAACTTAAAGTTTTTTTATGGACACGAGAATAATAATAATAAAAAAAGCGTCTAATGTCATAATTTTGAACGTTTTGAAACCTGACTGGCATAAATAGCATATCACATTCCATTTTTTTCGTTTTATTTTAGTCTACCACTTTTATGAAAGTTACATTAATTCATAGTTCATGATTTCCTAAAAACATAATAATAGGTTTTCTCACCACATACAGAAGAGTAACAGGATACATACCACGAATTTAACAGAATTTATAATTTCTCCCTTTCTATATTATGAGAAATAATCGTGTTTCTGAAAGCGAACTGGAAACGACATTAAATCGTAATTACCAGAAATGTTGTTAGGTTTAATAAGAGACTCCGTATTTTCTCTGTATCTAGATTGGCGCTGTACTGACCTTTAGCTTAGCTTGGAGAATTTGTCTCAACTCATGAGCTAATGGTAGACGTTTCATCATGCTTTTCTGACCTACAATGAGTACAGTCGATACTGAAAAACCTGGTTTGTGGAAAAAACATATAAATTGTACTTTTGACTGAAAGCCCTTAAAACAGGTTGTGCGCCTGAATATGAGATAGGTAACAATGTTTGGCTATGATTAGGTGGCCTTATGTCGACATAGGCCGCTTCCTGAAGTGCGGTTAAGATGTAAAAGGCGTGGACCTCCGGACTCTGCCTAACCAACAGAGACTGTTTCATGAAAAGGAAGCTGGACACATGGAAAGTGGATACAAGCCAGGCTTTTGGGTTTAAGACGCCATCATCAACACACCATCCTTTTCAGAAGTAACTATTGCTGGTGAATTTCGCTGATGTGCAGTGAACCATTTTTAACAATAGATTAAAAAGAAGAGACACACGAGGAATGTGCTTTTACTTTTATCATTACTAACTATCACTCCCATAACTCAAGACTTTGTATTTGTTTGTTTTCTTCCGTGTTTTTAAAATGTTTTGACCCTCAAGTTTCTAGACGTAAGATGTTGGGTCTATTACCTCCTTTTGGGAGTTGATTCCACTTTTGTATCTTCCCATATACCTATTTTATATTACCTTCTTTCAAATAACATGTTTATCTGTTTTTTGTGGGATCCTCAGGCATTTTTTTCATATTCAACTTTTGTTTTCTTTCTTTTTTATCTTTAGGATTTGAATTTGATACATGAAATATCAGCAGATTCTATCGTTACTAATAGAAAAATGGTAGATTTTCATTTACAAAAAAAAAAAAAAAAAGCCGTGACTTAGATTTCGGGTGAATGGCCTTCATCTCCATTTTTTATTTTTTGAAATTTGAATAACTATTTCTATGTATTGACAATGTGATGATACTTCATGGCTCATACTCTACATAAATTTTTGAGATCGAATGTTTATCTAGTTTATTTATTTATTTATTTTTTTTTGGTCAAAGGTGTGACAGCTCATGATTTCGTTTTGACAGTCCATCCGTCATAGTTCATAGACAACAAAGCAATCACATCCCCAAATATTTGGCAACCTGTAGATACCTAAGCATTCATACGCATAAAGTCTATGAACGTTTCTTGACAATCGTTGTTATATTCTCAATTGCAAAAGGATGCCATTCCCGTCTTGGCAAATTGTACACGAGGACAAATCCACTATGTTAAAACAGAAAGAAGAAAAATAAGCGTCGTTCAGGAAGGAACGCTATTTTCTGCGACATGGACGTGATCTTTTCACATTGAAATCCTGACGATGTCCATTTCCCTCAGGCATTAAAGACATCAAGACAAGCTCAATCCTTGCTCTTGACTTACGGGAGAACACTTCAGATGCTGCAGCCACTTTGTCTCTGAGGTCGAGGACATAATTCCAGCTATTCTCCACCGGACGGCCTACACGGCTAACTGGAACGACTAACCCAAGTAACACCGCCAACAGGAACACCACAAAAAAATAAAAAGAGCGAAAAAGGAGCAAAAAAGTATCACAACATCCTTAACTTGCTAAAAGAGGAAACTGTTCTGGCTAGTCAGAAGGGACAAGAAGGCGTGAATAGTGCAGCAGAGCCGCTGTTCCTTTCCTTTCCCCTCTTACCTCAAATGTCACATTTCTCCAGCTCTCGTCCCCTTTTATTCTGTCTGTCCGTCTGTCAGCCTCCTCCTGCTCGGCCGGCGTCTCTTTTTCAATGTTGCATGGGAGATTTCGCCTTTTGCGTTCTTAATTCTTTCTCAGTTTATTTTCATATTGTGTGAAATACTTTGTTCCGAGCTAGAAGTGGCATCCATATTCAAGGACCTTCTTCCTAAGACTTTCCTGTTCCTATCATGACTTATTCCTTCATTTCTTCTTTTGATCTTGATTGCTTATCCATGTTTCTCTTTATACACATAATTTTCTTGTTTTCTAAGAGGCAGGTTGACTGACGATTGATACTGTTTTTCAGAGATTTTCAACATTACAATACATTAAAATTAATCGCCTTATTTTGTTTCTCAAATGAGTTTCATGTTTCTCAAATTTGTTTTACCTGCCTAATATCGCATTCACTTTTGACTTTCTCTCCCTGCGAGCTGTTCTCTTCTGCAACTGCCCCCTTTCTTCAACTCCCCATCTCTCTCTCTCTCTCTCTCTCTCTCTCTCTCTCTCTCTCTCTCTCTCTCTCTCTCTCCGTCAGCCACTCTCTCCTGTAGCTTCTCCATCTTTCTTCGGCTTTACCTGCCCTTTCTCTCACCCTCTCTATTTCCCCTCACCGCCTAACTTGGTACTCGGCCTGTCCATAGCCTCTCCTACATCATTCAGAGGGGTGGAGTGTTGACCCTTCTCCACTGGACCGAGAGAGCGACATGCACATAGGGGGCAGGACCCATTTTCTACAACACGGTCCTCTGACAACACACACGTACATGCATACATATACGCAAGCACGCGCATGCATGAGCGCAGACGAGTACCATTATAAGAACGTACTAGACCACGACGTAAATCGTTTTGTCGTAAACCATGGAGCTTCATTTTAGACGTCATACTGAGTCTTAGGAAATAATAAATTTGACTGAATTTAACTTGAGATATATCAAGAATAATTACTGTCAGAGTATTGATTAACAAGATTTTAAACTAGTCTCAGAAAGATAGGATTTTAGACACTCAACGATGGAGAATATGAAATCAATCTCGCTGACCACGGACTTTCACCTGGAATACACGCAATTGAAAGATAAAAATATTGTTGCAATCTACATTTCGGTGGTATTGTTAACAGTAAAAATGTATGATAAATAATTGACAAAGGCTTCTGGTCACAGTTAAAGGTATGTCACTAACTGGTAGTATGAGGCAGGAAAAATAAGTTTTGAAGAAGGAAAATAAGTAAAAAATTTACATGTCCGGTAACGTTTATGAAAAGATGGCAAAAGGATAAGGGAGATTACCCAGCTACAGGCTTCTACTTCATCCTTATTTAAAATGACGAAATAGAAAATCAGTTATCCAAAAGCTACGACGAGGTTACAGAGAGAGAGAGAGAGAGAGAGAGAGAGAGAGAGAGAGAGAGAGAGAGAGAGAGGGTTTGATACGAAGGCTGAGGGTAACAAGGGGCCTTCGGACATGAAGCCAGTGAGTGCTTGTGAGGGTTGAGGAGAAGGGAGTCTTTTGTGCCCCAAATCTTCTCCCATCCCAGCCCCTTGATTGTCGAGTAAATATTTGAGTTGGATGAATGATTGAACACTTCGGAATGTGCAGGGGAAATCACTAATAGGAAGCATTGACCAAGGGTATGTGGCTCGGCGTCATGCATGCGATTCAAAAATGCAAACTCAAAGACTCCAAAACCGCCGCCTCCTCTGTCTTCTTCCTTCTTATTTGGTTACCTTTCTTTAACTTTACGTGTCTTTGCTAAATAGGGCAACAAGAATGCCGGTAGTCTTTTAACGGCTTACTGTGGGATGAAAACCTGGCATTAGAAATTACTTTTAATACAATGTACTTCAATATTGCATTTTTTCCTCGAGAGATATAATAATAATAACAATCTAGAGAGCGGAATGGTTGGTTGCGTTCACTGTGAGCACTGTACCGTCGGAACAAGATTGCATCAGTTAACCGAGAATGTCTCTAGAAAAAAGATATCGCTCATTGCATCATTAATTACCTAAAAGTTAATTCAAGAAAGATATCTTCTTGTAAAAGAGTTCCACAACATACACCACTTCTTATACCTACACAAATTAGTCATCCGTTCCAACACCTCTTTCACACCATCTAGCCACCACTTACTCGGTTTCCTTTTTTCCTCGCTTAAAACTCCAAATATACACATCAAACATTTTCTGGTAGAGTCTTTTCTCTGGAACACTTAACGTGTTATCGTGCATAACAGAACGACACGTGCGCAACTATATCAACACCTACCAGTCTTTCCATTTACTTTATCCATTCTTCATACTCTTTATTCCTTTTTCCTTTTTATTATATCCATACGACCAATGTCTTTACTTATCCCCATCTCTCCCTCATTCTTCGTCTCCATAAGTGGAAGGCATTCTCCTTCTACTTATGATTCCTTCGTTTCTTATGTATTACAAAAATTTCTTTATGCAAACAAGCTCACGCCATAACTAAATCATAAGTTCTTTCTGTGACTTTTTGATGAGTTGTATTAGTTTCTTAAACGTGACTTTGATATCAGTGCAGCTGAGAGTTAAAGGGGTAGAAAAAATAATTTTTCGTTCTCTCTTCCAAAACAGTTTTGTACATACAAAACAACTTAATTACCTTCTAAACATTCACCATCAAATCAATTTCCTTCTAAATCACAAAGCTGAGAGCTCAACGGGAATTTACTAGCACCTAAAAACTACAGTAAGATTCTTTCAAAACTAATCTATATCCTCTGATTTCAAAAGCATATTTAATACATAATAACTAAAATGTAGGTATGTTGTTTAGACACTTCCTTTTTCTCCACTGCTAAATTTCTCCAAAGTTATACTGTCACATGCACTTGAGGTTCAGCTTCCTTGCCTGCCTTTCTGTGGCCAACATTCTTCAATTCTTTTATTTCTTCTCTGAGTCATCAATCTTGTGTTTTAGATACTAGTGTACCTGCATAATTATTACTGTACTATACTTCAAAAAGTACTTAAATGCACTTGATTTTTCTAGTACTTTTGGCCCAAGTAGAAGTACATTTGATTTTTAAAATCCAAAGTACACGTGCAAGTATTTGTACTTGAAGCAAGCCTTATATATATATATATATATATATATATATATATATATATATATATATATATATATATATATATATATATATATATATATATATATATATATATATATATATATTGTATATTATATGTATATATATAATATATCATATATTATATATATATATATGTATATATATATATATATATATATATAATATATATATATATTATATATATATATAATATACTTGTGCTTGTACTTCATTTTAAAAATCAAATGTACTTGTACTTGGACCAAAAGTACTAGAAAAATCAAGTACTTTTAAGTACTTCTCAAGTATAGTACAGTAATAATTATGCAGGTACACTAGCATAAATAATTAAATAACTATAACTACTTTTACTACGACTAAACAGACTACAGTAAGATATTTGACTTTAATTATTATAAAAAGAATGTATGTAAGTTATTAAATTATAATAGTAATAATATCAAGTTTACTACGTACAGCGGTAGTACCAGACTATCTGAAAAACTCTCGTTACCACAGGTACCTTGTTTCTCTAGTTGAACACAACCACATATAGGAGGGTTTTTTCATGAAAAGTTGTGAAATTTCTTTGTTATCATCTCTAAGAATATAAATTAGCTGTACATATAAAAATTTTAACTTTCCATATTGAACTACCATATATATATTATACAGTATATATAAGCATATATATATATATATAGTATATATATATATATATATATATATATATATATATATATATATATATATATATATATATATATATATATATATATATATATATATATATATATATATATATATATATATATATATATATATATATATAAATTCAGACGTCATGACGTCATGTATGAAATTCAACCAATAGAAATTCAGCACTCCTATGACGTCATGTAAGAAATTCGAACGTCCGCAAACAGCAATTAAAACCGTGTATGTAAATTTCTTATTCAGTCCTGAGGAAGTTGCCCTTGAGAGGTGACGAAACGGTCCATCGACTAGTAAAAAAAGAAAAATTAAATGGAAAGACTCCCGAATGAATTTTCCTTATTTCTAAGAAGCTGACCAGTGGAGAAAAAGAAGTATAGACTGATTGAGTCTACATAAGAAGATAGTAGTTGCAGACAATGACATTGATTTCAAGGATATATATATATATATATATATAATATATATATATATATATATATATATATATATATATATATATATATAATATATATTTATATATGTATATATATATATATATATATATATATATATATATATATATATATATATATATATATATATATATATATATATATATATATATATATATATGCACGGAGACTTAGAACTTCCCAGTCCTTTTCAAAATCTAGCAACTTGGTACAATTAACCGAGAAGAAAACTTTAGAAGGTGAAGAACGTGCAAGATGCTGCCATACTGCAAGTATTCCATTGTGTGCACTCACCGACAAAATTCCAATCCATCATAACAAATTCTCTCACTCTAAGGAATTAGGAATAAATTCTTGAAGCGATCAACGCCCTTCAGGAAAGGGAGAGGTAACAGCGACACCCTTTCTTCTGAGAAATGTCCCGGAGCAATGTCGCAGTTGCTCCGGCCATCCGACATTACTCATTTAGCGATTGGTGTCACATTCGTAGACTGACCAGGGCGATGTACCATCACGTCTTGAAGATGGTGTTGACACACGTATCTGTAATATTTATGCCGCTTCTCCCTGGAGAGACAAGCCGAGCAGGGGAGGAACGGGAAAAGGAGGAATGTCTGGTGACAAGGCAAAATTGATATATCGTGTGATAACGGGGAAGACAGCTTAGGTTATCAAGGGCAGATGTGATCATAAATGAAGTAATATGCAGAGCTTATAAACGGATGTTCAACATGTGAGTTCGTATACAGATAAAGTAATGATCAATGCATTATATGCAAATACGGACGTAAAAATGATCAATGCAATGTGCAAGAGAGTAGAGGAATCTTCGAAGAGTTTTTGCAAAATTTCTTTAGTGCCAAAAATGCTTATCGTAATGCATAAATTCGACAAAAACCGGGTTTTTTGCCCTTAGAAATATGATTTTGCAGACCTCCCAGGAAGATGTTCACTGGTGGCTAACTTATACAAATTCCAGCATTATGATTCGATTTACATATTAATGACACCACATATTATAAAGTGAGCACTGATAACATTTTGAGGCTGTTCATCAATGGATCATGGAAATTTTCAGTTTTACTGGCAGTGTTGTGCAATACTTTTTTCTCTTCAATTCAGTGTCAAAAAAGCACATAAAATATTCCACTATCACGTCATTCATGAAAGACGATAACAGACTGTCTGAATAACATCCTACTTTTCAACTGACATGTGTTGGATGGAACCGATGTGCCGCAACTTACTCTTCTTTATCCTTCAATCAATCCTGCTAATTTATTGGTAACAATATATTCCAGTGTTCGGGTATTAAACTTCAGACGATTGTAATTCCCAGTTTGGCACTCTTTTGTCCGTTGTCTCTTCATAACATTTGTAGGACAGCTTTTGTTCTAGCTTCCCGTTCTTGTGTCTTACTCTGTTATTAATGAATACTTGATACTTTCCCTTTAATTTCTTTTCGAGTCACTTCCATGTCTAACCATGAAAACATTTGAAGTTCAGATTTACATAATTCTGTCCAGTGGAGCTAGTATACAGCAAATTTTATAACCAAAACCACTTAACAAGGCTTCGACATAATGATGATGGGTTTATTTCGGCTCCAGTAAGAAAAACTGACTGACGAGTCTACAGATATGAGCTGAATTAATTTTTTGTTTCTCATGGCGCAAGGAAAGACAGAATGTTGAACTCAAATTTTCATAAATGAGGTTTGAAGTTCGCAGTGAACTGAGAGTTCCTCCTTTCATTTCTCTTTAAATCCAATGCTTCTGGAATATAAAATATAAAATGTTTAGTGAATGGAAAGTTATGTATAAATTTTGCATTTATATAGTTTTGACTTATGTACATGTCTAACCCTATGAACCTAATTCACAGTAGGTGTTGAACCTGGGTTCCTTCGCTTGGTATATCATATATTTGACATACATCTGAGAAAGTTTGTCTGCATATATCACCCTAATCTCCTCCTACAACTTTACAGCTACCTTACTTTAAACTAACATGCATGAGTTCGAATCTCACCTCACATAGTTAAGCTCTCTTCATATATTTTCCATTTGCATTCAATGTTTATTATTATTATTTAGCAGCCTCAATGGGAGGTATTACATTTACTTCAAATTTATTTCGTACTGTGTCAGTTCACAAAGAAATTCTTTGCACAGTTTTTGAGTGCAGACAAAAATCAATTTCGACGAGGACTGTAACATATAGGGATATTTCGCCCCCAGAATTTAATGGCGACAAGCAGGGAGGTCAGTATATGTCTTTGTAAAGTATTACTGAAATATCTGTTTGTTGAAATCGAAGGCTAGTAATGACTCTTGATTAAGATTGATATACAACGCAGAAAATCTCTAAATTTATTGCAAAGTGATTGGCATTGAAAAATGCGACATTTTACTTAAGCATTTCAACTGATTTTTGATAATCAGCAATTCAATAACTGATTATGTTACAAGATGAATAATAACGATTCTTGGAAAGACTTATAAGTAAGAAGAATCGAAAAATATGGAATATTAGATGTAAACTTAATTAAATCAATTGACGAAACAATACAATGATGCAATCCTATCACAAGTTTCACTTTGTTTATATATTGGTTAAATGTAATCACAATTACACTTTCTGGCTAACATCCAATTTGGTTAATCCCAAATTATAAATTCATATTTCTTGAATTTTCCGACGATTTTTTACTCATTCTCATGACCTAATTTGTAGATATGTAAGAGTTAATCGCACCTTTTATTTAAAAAAACTATATATTATCTTTTAGAAATCCCTAATGCAAACGTTCATTAGTATTTAAGTTCCAAATCAAAATCAACTCTTTTTAGGGAAATGTCAAATGCAATTTAAACTTCTGAACAGACGGTCCGTGACAAAGGAATGCTTACTATGATCCAGTGTGTGTGTGTGTGTGTGTGTGTGTGTGTGTGGGTGATGATGGTATGACCGGCAAAATACCCAATAAAGCCAAAGAAACGGATGAAGTTGTTATTAATCTTTTTCATCCCTCGTCAGCCCCACAGAACTCGAAGACCCGCGTCCCTGGACTCCACTCTTTACTCTCTTCATTAAGTTTGTTGAAGAAAAGATAAGAGCCGTGAAATTTTCAAGAGCCTATCCATCACTCCCACTTTACTATCCTTTTGCTAGGGAACACATCTAACGCATCACGCGACAAGCAAGCCTTAAACGCTTTTAATAATCGTCAGTTTGCTTTCTCATCAGAGCGTCCCATCACCCGGCTGGTTTTCAATATTTGCCGGCCCCTAATTAAGAGCAGATTGTCAGGTTCTTTGAGCGATGGGTCGGCCGGCGGATTGTATCAACGAGGGAATAATAGATGTCATTGAGTATCTCACATATTCATCATCCCCGGCTGACCCCTGTCACGGCTGATTATCCTGAATAGACAGGTGTAATCAAGTCATAATCAAGGTAGACAGCGGTTGATAAGCACTTTAATTAGCATGTGATAAGAAAAAGCATCATTCCGAGAGAAATATCACCTCCTAAAAGCATTTAAATACAAGAACCGATGTTGGTATATCGACCCTTATCAATGCTATTAATTGCCAGGATGAAATTTGGAAATGCTTTTTCATTTTCTCTCAAATTACAGTTAATGGATTGGGATCGCCGAACTGTTTGGCAGGTTTCGAATTAAAAGGCATAACAAGACTAATGGATGATTATGGTTGGTAAAACAGTGCCTATTAACGAAATTAGCACCCTGGAGGAATCGCTCTTTTCCTTTCTGGAGGCTCTTTGGTACAAAGCATTCATGGATGCTTGGTGTGTCCATTATATTCTTTTCGTAATAACATTTAATATAGTGCATAATGTGGAGTGACGAACATTAATACAAATATTTAATTAACGCATAGTAGACAATCTTGTGCACAACCCTTACAATAAAAAAAGTTGTAAATTTTCCTTTACATGGCAAATTGTCTTTGACGATTCTTCCTTTACCTAAAAAACATCTTTCCAAAGATACGTCCTATTATCCCAAATTTCTAATATCTTTTCAATATTATTAATCAATTTAATTCCGCTTTAAGGTGTCTCCATGTTCTGGGACACAAAGAGAAGCAAATGAGAGAGAGAGAGAGAGAGAGAGAGAGAGAGAGAGAGAAATGATAACACCAAAGTGGATCTCAAAATCTTGATAAGTCATTTTTCCTAAATGGCAAAGGGCGTTGAATTCATAAAAAGAGAAAGTTTTCTTATAATTATTTTCTAATAATACATTCGCAAGCATGTTGTCGGTAACCAAAAAGGTAAAATTCTTGGAGGAAAGTAGCTTCAGTGTCATGGTGTGTACACTAGTAACTGTGAAAAGTATCAATCAAGGACCCCTCAGTAGATACGATTATATACAATACATATTACTAAGTCTCGTATTACTCAAAATATCAATCCACACATTACTTGATGGCAAAGATACAAACATACATACATATATATATATATATATATATACATATATATATTTATATATATATATATATATATATATATATATATATATATATATATATATATATATATATATATATATATATATATATATACATATATATATATAGTATGAATATATGTATGCATATACTGTATATATACAGTATATATACATATATATAGTGTGTATATATATATATATATATATATATATATATATAATATAAAGCACACTATATAAAATATATTATTTACTGATAATACAAAGCCACACATAAAATCTGCTGACAGCGGTAAATTATAAAACACGAATTACAGACAAATAACTTCAAGTCACACAAATCATGATATATGAATTACTAAAAACATTAAGCATCTTTTATGATGTGACGACAAATATTCTTGCGGGGATATGAATCATTTGATGATAATTTTAAACCACATATCATCCAAATCATTTAAAGAAAGACCTTGTTTAAAAACTGCGAATGATTTAGAAGAGAAATAATTGTCGAATCATCACGGTAAGGGATACGAAAGGTGAGACAGATAAAAACAAAACTCCGCTTGTCAACGTCAGCAGCTACGCCAAGCTGTGATTCAATAAGGTTAAATGGTCACTTCGTTAGTATTGGATCAGTTGAACGAGGAGTCAGTTCCCATACTCATTTTCCAGGAAGGCAGCTCGGATGAGGTGAAATTCATGTGGTCCATTCTGACGGAACTGTTTCGGATATTGCTGTGAACCACTCGTTCCTTTAACTAAATGACTCCATTTCGACAAAGCAATATTCTTGAGAAAGAGAGACAGACAGAGAGGCCATTAACCTTTCCTTAGTTATATCTATTATCATCATTCTTACAGGCACCAACGTCAGCGAGAGAAAGAGGAGAGAGATATAAAATTATCTTCTCTTTACATACATGTTAACTGTTATAAGTCGTCAAGCTATACCCTGAGAGAGAGAGAGAGAGAGAGAGAGAGAGAGAGAGAGAGAGAGAGAGAGAGAGAGAGAGAGAGAGAATGATTTTGTCCTTACTTAATAGTCAGCTGTCATCAATCATACAGGCTATATCCTGTGTGTGTGTGTGTGAGAGAGAGAGAGAGAGAGAGAGAGAGAGAGAGAGAGAGAGAGAGAGAGAGAGAGAGAGTTTTCTTCCATAAAACTTGGTATAAACAAAGGTCGAGATATCTGTTAAATATCACAGTGTAAAGACGACATGCAAAATCTCCCCAAATATTTAAATACTCCACGAACAAAACAATATTTAATTTATCGAAATGTGATGTTCCAATCTTCTAAAATCACTAGCTTTTTGAGTAACACATTTCTAACTGATAAACAATTTGAACTTAATGTGCAAACCATGCAAATGAATGACAACCCTCAGATAAGAAACGCTCGCTGTCGGTTTCAGTAAAATTTCATTCAAAAGTTTTAAAATGATAATATACCCATAAGAAAATACACCTTAGTCTTAAGAGTGAAAGTGAAGTACAAGTGAATGTTATTATTGTGCAAACAAGCAATTCTATTGTATGGTATTGTCTTTGATAAGTTTTAACTTGCTAATTCTAAAATTCTTTACATGCTCACTACAAAAGCTTCTCCATGGAATGAAATAACATTTCGATAGAAAAAGGATTAATGAGGCTGAATCTTTCAATTATTTAGGGATAATGGTATCGAGTACAGGTCTTTTTCAGTTGGAATTTAGTGAAAGACAAAAAAAAAAAGAATAAATAGATTGAAACTGCACCAGGAAGCAAAATTTGAACATAAGTCTGGCACGATCTGTTCTGCTACATGGACACGATCATGACATGACAAATCAAATTGTACCTAAAAGATTTTATCGATTTGAGAATAGAGCTTTAAGAATATTAGGAATCAGATGGCTGGGAAGACCTAGAATTCATACTATGAGAATTACGAAATTCCATACGTAGATAAGGTAATGATGAAAAGGAGAATAATACATGATAGTATCAGCTGAGCTCATGTGAGAACCATATGAGCTGGAAGACCCATACCTATGTGGTTGAGAACTATGAGAATGGAGTCTGGAGATTGGTGGAAGATAAAGGCACAAGAAAGACATGATTGGACGAGCTTCACGGAGGTCCTTTGCCTCACGCGGCTTAGGAGGGAGATAATATATATGTACATATATTATATAAAATATATATGTGTGTGCGTGCGCGCTCGCGTGCGTGTGTGTGTTCTTGTATAATGGGTTTTTTTATTTTCTCTGAATATTTAGATTACTCAATACTTTACTCAAATTACTTATCTTTTTAGCTTTGCTGTTAAAGGCTTAGTTGACAATCATATATATATATATATATATATATATATATATATATATATATATATATATATATATATATATGTGTGTGTGTGTGTGTGTGTGTGTGTGTGTGTTGTGCTTGTGTGTGTCTGTGTGTCAAATTATCTCATGAATGCATTTTTTCTATTTTGCATGACATATGCAACTGAAAATGTTTTCAGGTGACATATTCCATGTTTGGCGTTAAGTGCAGCCTTCTCTATGAGTGATTTCACTTACCCAAAGCCCTTTTTCTTAATCCCAGCAGACACTCCTGGCTGGAATGGTGGGGGGTAGTTCGGAACGATCCATGGGCCTAGCAAACATGAGCACAGCGTTGTCCTACTTATCTATGGTGCCATTTGGGTCACTGCGTTAATGTACTGTATGTATGTATGTATGTATATGTGTGTATATGTATATATATATATATATATATATATATATATATATATATATATATATATATATATATATATATATATATATATATATATATATATATGTGTGTGTGTGTGTGTGTGTGTTTTTCTTGGCTATTTACATTCACTGAAATCGTACTTGAAAGTCGTTTTATATATATATATATATATATATATATATATATATATATATATATATATATATATATATATATATATGTATAATCCGAAATCAGCTGGTACACCAACGTTGTCAGGATACCATAAATGAAAGGAAGCAATAAAAATGTTTCCTGGACATTTACATTCACTGGAAATCGTACTTGGAAAATCGTACTGAAAAACAAGGCATTTCTATCAACTGAATTTTACATACGCATCGGAGCTGCTGCATACTGTATATATGAGGTGTTTCACAAGCTCTTTGTTACAGCGCAATAACCTGAGACTCCAAGTACCTAGGAGATTCAAATTTGTTTGGGAAACTTGGCCTCCCTAGAGCCAAAAGTATGTAGATTGTCAGGAAATGCCAGTGATACAGCCGTAGCAAAAAATATATATAAAAAAATTCATAAGTCATCGGACATTTGCCAAAGTCTTTAGATTTGACCATGACCCCGCATGCTTATCCTTGTATCTTGGTAACCACAGAACCATTCATTGTACCTGCAAATCTAAGTTTTTGCAAGAGGATTTACGAAGTTTTGCGCTCATTTCGGCTTCAGCAATGACAGGAAATGCACGAAAAGTTGAAAAATTTAGTTTTTTTCATAAAAAAAGTCAATCATTAACAATACATTTTGCTGTAAAAATATTCGTCCTTCGTTACGGTCTCTTTCCATGGCATGTGCCCAGCATTTAAAATCCATCTCCTACGACCTCCTTCATTTTTTTATTTTCTTATTTTTTAATTCCACTTTTACTTCGCCCTTAGTTATCAACCGGCCCCTCCTCGGTCATACCCTCCAACTAGTCTCTCCCAGTCACCCCCTCGCCCCCGTCACCCCTGCTGCAGCTCATATAATATTCCCTTCACTCTGACGTAGAGCTATACATCTCCCCCGGTCACTCACATCGGACACTTCTCGAAATTGACTCTCGATTCTTTATTCAAGGCACCGAAGCTCCCGACCCGGTTGGGGGGATGTCGGGGGTGGTGAAGGGACGGAAGGAATGGAGGAAGAGGCGGGGGGGAGGAGTAGGAGATGGAGGAGGAGGTGGAGGAAGAGGATGGTGAGATGAGAGGGAACGTTCGAAAGAGAGAAGGTAGAAAGCAGTGAGGGAAAAAATATCTTCTCTACCCCGCTGGAGGAGGGGATCCTTGATATGCATTCGGTATTAAAAATGAGATCGCTCCAAGACATGCGACTCGGATGTGTGAGGAAATACTGACGCAATTAAAACATTCCCTGACTCAGGGTTGATGATTACTACGGAGAAAGTAAAAAAGAATAAAAAGATGAACGATAAATCCAAATATTGTCATTCTCTGAGATTATGTAACACTGAATTAAGAATTGCAAAGCTAATCACATCATATATATGAAGGTTTTAGGTCATATTCATAAGGCTCATACTTAACATGCAAAATAAAAATTCATACTTTTTTCAACAGGAAAACTGACGCAATTACCATTTAATCACTTTTAACCTTCACTCCAGACAGACTTTTCTCACAAAAAATTAAATTAATCTTATAAATCTCAAAACTCATCAAACCATTCGTATCAGTGACTGAATATCAATGATATTTATATATATTTTTTTGTTTGCGTGGATTTATATAACAGAACGGTGTTAAGGCATGTATCATATCATATATACTGTATGTGTAGTGGCGAAGTATGTTGTTTTTTCTATTATTACAGTTATTAGGTTTTCGTTGGACAGAGATAGGTTTATTATGCACTATTTATTTGTTGCCCTACTCTTTACAAGAAATAAATCGTAATCACATTCTTATATCCTAATTTTTCATTATACTCTTTATAGAGCCAAAAGTCACAAGAATCTCTCTCTCTCTCTCTCTCTCTCTCTCTCTCTCTCTCTCTCTCTCTCTCTCTCTCTCTCTCTCTCTTACTTTCGCACCAACTCTCGAGTCTTTCAAGCTAATCCTGTTCTTCTCCCATTCTCATTCAAACATGGTCCCTGCCTTGACAGCGCTCTCAAATTTTTTACACTTGTGAAAAGGCATATTGAATCTCGATGAAGGTGAAAGCATTTGGTTCTCGTCTGACAATTGCAAGTTAGGCTTTAATGTGTTCTTCATAGAGAACTTATCATTCATCAGAACTGTCCTGGCAAGGATGATGCAATTAAGGCTGTAGATATTTTTAAATATTATAAAATCATTTGGTATTTACGGGTAACTCAAGACACAGAAATAGGATGTCTGAATTCTTATATACAGCAGCTACTAAAACTAGTAGCAGTAATAGTAATAGTTTTCAAGTAAGCAAATATAAACATCTCAGCTTTGCGCGACATGGTAAAACCTTTAGTGAAACTAAGATATTTATGAAAAAACATTACGTAATAAGTTGGATATATCTGCATACTTCTTTGCATATATCTAAGAATATATATGCGACAAAGTGACTCAAAAAGTACTGTATTATTATGTATATTT
>NC_089777.1:31921536-31939036 GCF_040412425.1 Macrobrachium rosenbergii
ATTCTTACGAATAAACAAGAGATTTTACCCAAGGCTTCGGAATCAATAAACAAAGGCCAGCAATACACAGTTCTTTCTTTATTTCGGGGGAATACCGGGCCCCCTGGATAAACAAATAAATTATCCGTCAAATTACATCCTTTTGATTGAAAGGGAAAAAGGTGAGGGTGAAATTCCTTTCCGAAAGAATTTATGCTCCTAAGATGATAAGTCAATGTTCCATTGACATAAAGTAGAGAGGGCGATTGGGTGGAATTTGTAAGGAGCTACATGTAGCAAATGGGCTGTACATGTCGTGGTAAACGACTTATATCGGCATTAATTATGGGTGACATGTCTAGATGTCGTTTGTACGCTAGCTTATTGTTCGTACAAGTACTCCGATAGCATCACGAACTCCTTACTAATCCATTCACGCAAACGTTGCGTTTGTAGGAGAGAGAGAGAGAGAGAGAGAGAGAGAGAGAGAGAGAGAGAGAGAGAGAGAGAGACTGGCAATCGGTAACTGCAATATCCTGCCTGTGTTGAGTGAACGAGAGACGTGGCCAACCCATTTCTTACTAATATTCTCAAAAAGGTTGTTCTCCAATAACAAAAAGTCTTTAATATTGTGAAATACTTTCGATTTGATACACGAACATAATATATCCTAAAAAAAAAAAATAGCCATATGAGCCTCTGTAACTGAAAATTTACCCAAAATTAAACAGTAAAATTTAGAAAAAGTAACATCTTTGTTACTTCTTAGGCTTTACTTATGAAATATTGCTATTTTCGTTCTGCCCATAAACCCGGGATATTAATTTATACAAAGTCATTCTTTAAAGAAAAGACGTCAGTCTAATTCAGAAGTGAAATAGGCTTCAAGAGGATGTGAAAGGTCGTAGCATATTCCGAAAATGGCGCATTTTGCGTCGTGTTATTTGAATGGTTGTCACGTCAAGATACGCTTGAAACTCAAGCAAGACTTGCTAAACTGTGACAGCCCCTAAGACTCCATGCGAGGTCCTTGATTCCAAGTGGCCCGTTAATGAACGTTACCATTCCTTTTTTTTTTAACCTTTCTGTTTACGCCTCTTACGATAAAAAAAATGTATACCTGGTTCAACACTTTTTACAGAATCTATATGAGAAAATAAACCGCCAGTTCCTTGAGGGTCACTAAACATGATATCATAATGTCATTTCAATTCCCCTTTGCAATACCTGGCACTTGCAAAGATATACCTTTGCAATATCGAACTTTTGTACACATACGCGTACTCATGCATGAATTAATTCATGTGGAATAGTTGCTCATTTATTCTGTGAAGGCGAAGTTGTCATGAAAATGGATGTGTGGCTATCGGGGCTATTTTCTTGAAATTACAATTATCTGACGATTAGGAATAGAGCTCAATCATTTGCTAATACAATGTTCTCGCTTGCACTGGAATTATCATTCTGTTGACATCAATGTTTCAGCAATGTTTCAGCTATCATTGGGGGCATCAGTAAATTCTTCTGTACCACAGTTTTTACTACCATTGGAAGATCAATAATCTTATAAGTAAATATTTTCACTGCTGATGTAAGCATCCTGTTTAAACAAACATTTTCGGTACCAATAAAATATCAGTAATTCTCACAGTACCAAAGTTCTTACTATCATTGGAATGTCAGTAAACTGAGTAACGACGTCTTGCTGTCGCTGGAGATTATTCATAATTCTCTTATTACTGTACCTATGTTTTCACTGCCATTAGACTAGCGATAATTATTTCATCACTGATTTTTTAATGCCTCGAAATAATCAACAATTCATTTAGTATCTACTGAATGCCAGTAACTTGAGTAGTACTGATGTCTTTACTACTAATGTAATTCTCTGGTTAACTGTCTTCTTTAATAATGCTTAATACTACAGGTATATAACATTTGGGTCAATTTACTCACTACGATTAATGAAGGCTGCACTGCGACTAAGTGCTCGGTTGTTTATTAATTACGTCAGGTATTTTGGAAACATTCATTTCGTAACAACTTTTAGAACTAACTCGCCAGGTAAATTACTCATCATATGTTGGATGTATTGATTATTCATCTTCATACTTTAACTAGAAGTATGAAAGAGTAGAAAAGTGTCCTCTGGAAAATCCATCGTTTCTTATCAAGAGCGACCTTTAGAAGTTCTAGAACTCTGAACCGTACAACCAGCCCCAGCCTCCCCCCGCCCCACTTTTTGTTACGATGGAATACTTGAATAAGTATTTCTATCTAACATATATTTTACTGTCGCAAGGGCTGTTAACTATCATGACCTTCGACAAGACATACTAAACAGATATTCACTGAATATAGCCCTTCTCCTATAGACACAAAATCTTTGGAATAAACATAATTATTTCAAGTACGTTATTCACCTCGGAGAATTATCCAGGTATGCTCGTTGACCTAAACACCCAAATATGTACCTGGATATACGTCGACTGTTGTGAGTTACAGCTGGTTATAAAGGGAGAGCGAGAATGGGGACAGAGAGAGGGTGAGAAAAAACAGAAGTCAGTGATTAGTACTCTGTCAAGTTGAAACCCGGAGTTCCTGGAAGAGGTAATCCTCACCCCACCAAGCTAGAGCATTAATGAGGTATTCTTTCTTTCAGGGGAAGGAAACTTATTCTGCTTTTTATCATTCATATGGTGTGCATTTTGGATTGATTTTTTAAAGTATTATAGGAAATATTTAATCAAAGGTCAGAGTTGACATTTTTACCTGCTCGCTATTTATCTTTCTCTTTACAAGGAACTGATATGATCTATTTTTCTCTTTAGAAAGAAATTTGTTCTGATTTTAATTACGCGTGTACTGTTTATTCAATTACGAGTCATTAAAATATCCTAAGAAAATGTCGAGAGAAAAGTAAAACATTTCATCTTTAACCTTCTGCCATCTCTCTCTCTCTCTCTCTCTCTCTCTCTCTCTCTCTCTCTCTCTCTCTCTCTCGAAAAGGAAACCCATTCAGATTGTTATCGTGCAGTTAGTATGCATTTAAACATATAAAAAGATAACTGCTTTCAAACTGATAGAAATAGTGCTACTTTCCTCAAAAACAGTCCGAAAATAATACGTCTTACGTCTGACCTCCTACAAGACCTCTCTTTCTAAAATCCCTTCAACAAGAAAGACCACGGAGGTATGTACTGTCTTACTGTCCATTGCTTTTGTCCTTTTACAGGAAAAAGTTAAAGTTAAGTATATCTTAGTTTAACCAGACCACTGAGCTGATTAACAGCTCTCCTAGGGCTGTCCCGAAGGGTTAGATTTATTTTACGTGGCTAAGAACCAACTGGTTATCTAGCAATGGGACCTACAGCTTATTGTGGGATCCGAACCACATTATGACGAGAAATGAATTTCTATCACCAGAAATAAATTCCTCTAGTTCTTCATTGGCCGGTAGGAGAGTCGAACGCTGGGCCAACAGCGTGCTAGGCAATAGCTCTACCCACTCCTCCAACGAAGAACTAAAAGGACAAAAGTAAAGAACGAATAAATAAATTATTCGCTCTGCAAGTTCAAGAGTTACAAACTGGCCATTTTTTGCATGTGAATATTAACCATGCTAGTCATTTAGGTTCGGTTTAAACTACTGTCATTTGATGACAAGGTAAATAAAACAATCTATTTTGCAAATTCAGGCTTTGTAAATTACTCATGTTCAGTTTTATACCTTTCGTGTCCAAGAATCGTTAAAAGAAAAATATAGTGCTGTTGCATTTCATGTTCTTAAACTATCAGATTTCATGTTCGAGAGCTGTTAGATTTTATGTTCTAATTACGTATGACACGAAGAAATCCTGTTTTTATTGTATCAGAATTAACTGATTGCCCATCGGTAACAAAGATTATTTTTTATTTCTTAAAGAGTTAGTACGTTTTCCAAGTTCCTGCATAATCTATAGATTACCATAATATCAAAATGTATTGCATATCTTCTGAAACCTCGAAAATCATTACGCAAGCGTACGAAAGCAGCCTGTATAGAAGTTGTTTCTTTGTCTTTATTATTCTTTGCCCAACACTCGTGTAAAGGTCAGTTACTTATAACGCATATTTTATGACTCACGGCCGAAGATTTATTTGGGGGTTTTGTGTTTGATCAGAGTTTATCGGCCAATGTGTCTTAGTGATTTCTAAAGCCGTCTTAGTTCATGGGAATAATAATAATAATAATAGTACGACAGTTAATTGATATACCAATCAGTAATAGGTATAAGAGTTTTTACCAGCTCTAAAAGCAACGGTCAAAGTCGCTGGACACACATTTCTTTAATATAATTTATTCATATCTCTTTCTTTACTCGATTCTTTCTTCATTATTCGGTAATCAGTAGTAACTTCGTTCCGTTGTGCAACGCTCCGTCATCTTCGAAAAGGGAAAGATATTAAAAAGTTCTTTTTAATTTTCTTCTTATGCTCTTTGCGTTAACCTATCCTCATTATTTATCTATCGGCGGTAATTGATCCCATTGCGTCCTACGTCATCATTGGAAACGGAAAATTCAAACTGATAAGTCATTCTACACTTTTATTCTCTTTATTCTCTATTTCTTTTCATTATATTAACCTATATTCATTATTCATCTATGGACTGTAATTCTTCCCATTATGTAACACGAAAGATCGACATCTCGTCCTCATAAAAAAAAATAATTATATGCTTCCCTTTAACTCTCTTTCTTTCGCTTCTTTTCATCATATTAATCTAACTTTATTCACCTATCGGCAGTAATTCCTGCTAACGAGTAATACGAAGGATTGACGCCTCGTCCTCATCGGAAATGCAAAAAAAAAAAAAAAAAAACTCATTGCATGTTTTCCTGTAATTATCTTTCCCACTTCTTTTCATTGCATTAACCTATCCTCATTATTCACCTATCGGCGATAATTCGCCCCGATGTGTAACTCGGAGCATCGACGACGCCTCGTCATCATCGGAAAAGGAAAAAAAAAAGTTAAAAAAGTCATTATATGCTTCTCGATTTCGACCTATGATGCAGCGGGACAGCTCCAAGGGGGCAAAACGCCTGATTGGGTGCTCTCCCTGTCGACAGAGGTAAGCTCCCTTGAAATTGGAATGTCGTGAGTTCCCACCACATCACGGGAACATTTTGAGGGGACCGTTTGGTTGGTCGGTCGGTTGGGGAGGTGGGGGGAAGGAGGGGGAGACGGCAGATGAGAGTCAGCAAGGGCAAAGAAATAGCGTTGAGAGAGAGAGAGAGAGAGAGAGAGAGAGAGAATGTCCATGGGAGAAAAGAATAGATAAAAAGATACAGTCAGGAGAGGCAAAAGAGATACAGAAAGAGCCAAAAAGACAGACTCGGGAGGAGCTAAGAGACAGACAACAGACAAGCAGTATCAGGAAAGACAAAGAAATGGAAAAAGAGACAGAATGAGCCAGACAAGCGGTCTGGAAAGTCAAAGAATCTATCAAATGAATGACTAATCTGACAGGGTGAATAATATCTTTGACAAAGGCTGTCATCCATTGTGGGAGAATATTTTGCATAAAAAACCAAACAAATTATGTACGACATGAAAGTTAAACGACAAATTTTGCAAACCCATCAGTCGCATCACCTTTGTTGTCAGGACTAGACAGTAATGACTGTAACATATTTTTATGATATAAAAGTCCAATTCCGTATATGTATTCTTAAACATTCCATGCTAAATTCGGAATGAATTCAGTAATGAAAGTACTAAATGCCACTGTAAAATTTTACTAAGTAAATCTATAAATAATTCTATAAAAAATAAAATAATTTTTTTCACTGCACAGATAACTTTCATACAACCCAGCAACCTGATCTGATACCGACCTGTTATAAAAACAGCCAAAAAAATGAAAAATAAAAAATAGAAAATAAAATACCCGAGAGAAACGAGAGAGCAATACGGATAATACGGATAATCATTCCTCGTCGTTCCCTCTATATTCATTACCTATGATAATCATGCATATCAAAATAATTCTCATGCATAATGAAGCCTAAATGAGACCATCAATGCTAATTTCGCGCAGTACATTATTGGGTGATATAAATATCATGCATAATGATTTCCCACACTAACATACATTATTATTCCACATAAATGCCATGCATAATAATTCTACTATGGTACCATGCATAATTTTAACGCAAAACACTGAAAAGCCCTTCCAGGTAATATAGACAATAATTACAAAACTATTACCATTTATCAATAAAATACGTTGCACATAGCTTTGGCCCGAGGCTTTTAAGTATGTCTGTAATCTTAACTTATGCTACAGATTTAGGAAACTCACAATTCCTTTTCAAGCCGTGCAGTATTTAGGCTGAAAATCATTAACGGAGAAGAACTTTCACTACAAAAATTAAGGTGATTATATCGCGTTTGCACCTGTATCTGATCAGTGAATAACCTCAAAAGGTGTTTTCAGAGATTCTGCCAGAAGATTTCTTAAGAGGACACAATAGCAGGAAAATCTCTGGGGATGCTGGAAAATAATGCATAAAACTTGATATAGCTGTGACAGACTCTTTTTAAAAATTTTGCATCTTGAATTTGTTCTAAATTTCTATTTGAATTTCGATGTCTTGTGTCATATATTGTTGCACCCCAACAAAATACGTCATTACACTTTTAATTAATGAAAGTACAATGAACACACTCATACACACAAACACACATAACAAATATATAAATATATATATATATATATATATATATATATATATATATATATATATATATATATATATATATATATATATATATATATATATATATATATATAAATTGACATGTTCCGTTAAAACTCCTTTGTGCATCTGCTGACCTAAGCAGAAAATTACGTACCTAGGACTCATTAAACCCGTTGCACAAAGGCATGGGTAAGTAATCTTAAAAAAAAAAAAAAAAAAACAGCGAGAAGCAGAAGGCTTACACACTCTGGAGCCAACCCTTCGAAGGAGAAACCGTATGGTGAAATCAAACTGACGGGAATGTGTGTTTGTGTGTGTATGACTTAAGATGCACCTGATTTAACCTACAGGAAGGAAAGAAAAAAATAAAGGTAATTTTCCAGCTAGTCATTCTCCCGAATAGTCTTTCATATGTATGGTATAACAACAACAAAATAATTTCTGCCCCAAACTTAAATACCTTACGTCACTTTCAATATGAAGAGAATAAAATTTCAATAGGCTGAAAAACAATTTTAGAAATATCAAGACTCTTGTTAAATTCTTAAATATTTCATGCACATTAATCTGCATCATCGCATTATGCGTGTACGGAGAGAGAGTAAATATCATAAGTAATTATAAAAATAAATGATCCTTACATCTTTGAGGTAATAACTTTATGATGTATGATAACATGAAGACGGATACTGCAAAGCTACTCCAGATATCAAAAACTGATCTCAACCAATTAACAGTTATTTGGAATGTAACTAATACAAATTACGACATCTTTCATTGTTAACAGAGAAAATAGCATTGGGAATATCTGAACGTATTGTCGAATCTCTCGAACGAATCAATAAAATTTAGCCAGTTTGGTTCTCTCTCTCTCTCTCTCTCTCTCTCTCTCTCTCTCTCTCTCTCTGCCAGTGCTCGATCCTCGAATCAGACGAGGAGGGACGAATGAGCGCACCCCCTAGAATCCCATATGACTTGATGGACTTCAGAAGCAACTTAGGTACGTAGCTGTTGGCAGAATGCTGTGGGCCATAGCTAGGGAGGGGGACAGCGGAAGAAAAAAAAAAAGAGGAGAGAAAATACACTAGACGAATGTGTTCACTGATTTGTCAAAATGACAGCATCCAGAGAGCCTCGACGAAGTAATCCTCACCCCACTAGGGTGAAACCATTCATTCTCTTTGAACTTCCAGTCTTTATCCAATGTTATGGTACATGGATAATTTTTATCCTTGTTTCTTCTTTTCTGTATCAATTAAACTACTTATGTACATGCATGTTTGAGTTTGTGATTAAATAACATTCTTATATAAAAATAACAAACCTATATTTGTTAATATTTATATATATATATATATATATATATATATATATATATATATATATATATATATATATATATATATATATATTTATATATATATCCATATATACATATATGTATATACACGTATATGTATATGCATGTATATATATATATATATATATATATATATATATATATATATATATATATATATATATATATATATATATATACTGTATATATATACACATATACAAAGATAATGGCCACGAGTTATTTAGGAATTCCTACTGTAGAATAAATTTTCAGGCTAAATTACCCTTTCCACAAATCTGCATTACACAAAGCAAACTGATGCTGTTTGAAACCGCACTCCACCCAAGTTGACCCTTGTCAGTTGAGCTACATTTCCAAAAGGCAACAAAAAATATTAAAGAAAAATATGAAAAATTTCGGCGGTGGCTGCATTCCTATATGATTTTTCCCTAAATTTATTCTGGTCATCATTGGGAACCATTGCCAATTATTTTGGACAACTACAAACACCTCTCATCAATCATTTCATTTTCGAATACTGTAAACTAAGCCTATATTCCCCTGTATTGTTCAAATAATTTCGGTGTTGTAGAGTCGAGGAAAAAATGCATTTTTTATATAAATTTCATTCCGAAACCAGGATGCCGTCTGCTTGCTCTTTTAGTCTGCGTTGATTTATGAGGGTAACGTTATAATCTGGGTAATGGTATGAATATTCCGGGTCGTTTCTCTAAACAATCGTAGCAATTTGTAAAATGCGATTGGACCCTGGAAATACCCAGCGAAAATTAATAATTTTACTTATTTATATTGCATTATTTTTTGTTGTGTGGTATTTTTATGCAGCATTTCCAACAACATGGCTTCCATTTCTGTAAGCAATTAAGTAATTTGTATATTATTCCTCTAATCTTCATTAATTTCTTATTTCATTTACATTACTAACCTGAATTTATCAATTTTTTTTTCTTTGTCTCGAATAGTTTTTATTTCGAGTGTATGATAAAATTATTTACTGAATCGTTTCAGCATTGTACGTGACTACGTTTTCTATTCAGCATTTATTCCACAAAAGGTATGATTTTGTGCATGCGTACCTCGTCAGAATTATCCAAACAATGGGAAGTGAATCAAATAAGATATCTCTGTCAATCTCTATTCCTCACTGTTCTCCAGTGAGGAAAAATGCTCTGGAGGATTGACTGGAATGATTGCAATCAGGGAGGGGCATATGAACAAGTTCGCAAATATCTGAGGATAATAATAAACTCCAATAACCAACCATTCTCGAAATGGCTGCCAGTACAAATATTCCACGCAAAAGACAGAGAGAGAGAGAGAGAGAGAGAGAGAGAGAGAGAGAGAGAGAGAGAGAGAGAGAGAGAGAGAGAGACGAATACGAGGCAATTAAACGTTTTGCTGGAGACTCCATTTGATTTTCATTTTGGCCCCTCGTCCCCGATATGAAACCGCGCAGACCAAAAGCAAATAGTCGGACTCCAGCCAAGGCAAAAAATATTCGAGTTCCCCCTTCAGTTTTTCCTCCCGTTTTCTTTGAATGCCCAATGGGAGGTCACAGTTACTTCACATATTTCTACGGGAGCCCAGATATTGGCGTGTCCTAAGTGTTTTCTTTGCGATCTACATTATTTTCCTTCATGTCTCCCAGAAATATCCGGAGGTGAGGGCGAAATGCCGGAAATTTTCGCTCATAAGAGACTCTTCCCTGACGAAGAGCTACCGACGATACAATAACGGTTTATTATTCCCCGTTTCTTTTGGCACCATTCGAAGTACCTCGAATCTACCGTCGTCTGTCACAATGACAGTCCATACGCTCGCGACGTATGGAAAGGATATGATCGCTTATACGAGGCGGAAAAAGGGAGAAACATCCATCAGCGTTTTGGCAACCTTGCCAACGCGGGTTGCACAGAGGAGAAAGACTGAAGGAAAAGAGAATGAAAGATGGGAAAACTTGGTCAGGGGTTTATTGAGGTCCGTGAGCCCAGGATAAACACTTGAAACTCTCATTTCCTCCGCCAGAGGACCTCACAATCTCATCTCTTCTCATCCCAATGTCGATAAGATGCTGGCCCTAAGTAAACACAAGCCTTTGGGAGCGAGAAAGGACTTTGGGAGACCTTTTCTGAAGTGGGCTTTTGGGCGTTATGGAGGTTCTATAGAAGAGCTTTCTCCGGCGGGAGGGCGAGGGCCCTAGTTCGTATCCCACGGGCTGAAGGTTCAACATGGCCGCACCAATGTCGACGTTTTGTCAGACATTGGTCCTCCGGTGACCTACACTTGTTACCCTTGGACCAACACTCCTCCATTTTTCGCTCCTTGAGAATTTTTTCCCTTTATCGTTTCCACTCGGCTTAAGGAGGAAAAGGAAGGGGCGGAGACAGGGAACAAAAGTGAGGAAGTGGAAGACAATAACGAAAGAAGCAGGAGCGAGGGGAAGAACCACGAAGGAATAAGAAGGAGCACACGCGAATGCGTGCTAATCTCAGGATTGGTCTGGACCCACTTCACCTATTTGCATATTACCTTGATTTCCCTGTACTGCCTTTTTTTGCACATGCCACTGCAAATATCTATTGCGAAATTGCCAAGCGTATGCCTGTCTTCATATGAACGCTGGAGAGAGAGAGAGAGAGAGAGAGAGAGAGAGAGAGAGAGAGAGAGAGAGAGAGAGAGAGTAGTCTCATTTCTACCGTCGTGAGGTTATCCATTACTTTTAATTACACACCCTGTCAGAATGAATGACACAGCTCATATTAAAGAAAGAATGGACACAACAGTTTCAACAGCACAAATGAAGCGCTATCTTAGTTCTTACGGCATGACAACATCGTTGTAAATGGTGTGGGTAAATTTCTATATTGATCGTTACTTTTATTGTTTCCGAAACAGGATAATATTAATGTTTGTACATCTAATACAAAATTTTCATATCATCAGACACACCAGGATTAAACAACGAACACCAACTGGTTTCCACTTAATGTAACGCCTTGCAATGTTTAAAGGACAAATAATCACTACGCAAATAAAAACGACATACTGTGAGTTTGTTGGTACCCTCTCGTAGTCGTTCTAATATATAAACATAAGTTCCCGAACAAAGCGTAAGCTCTCTCCCCACGACTTCCCACCAACAGAGTCAATACATATTTTTGTAGGCTCCTTTTTTCCCTCGTGGCGTCCTTTCTTCCTTACCCTTGGTCAGTCATAATCAAAGGCAAAACCTCTCTTGTTACTCTGATCCCATACGTATTACTCATTACCATAAATTATGAGGAGCAATTTCCATATTATCAGAAGAGGGTTCGGCCGACCCCCCAACACCCCCGGCTCACCTAACCCCCGCCACTCTATCTGAGCCAATATCGATGATGCATTACGGCCATTTCGTCGCCGTTCCCGACTGGAAACTCGCTCTTACTGACGCGCGACACAAAGATCATAATCGCTCGCAGGGCTGCCAGCCTCTTGGGCGAAGTTTTATAGATTATTTTATATTCGGATTTGTACTAAGAGGTGATAATTAACTCCTGTTATTAGCAATGTGCCAGAAATTCGCAAAAACATTTTCTTAGGCGTGAATACGACGGAAAAGATTCTCTTCTTCTTGCTAAAGGGATAGTGAATAATGAGTTAAAAGTCTAGGCAATTTCCCGTAGAATAAGAGTCTGATTTGACTTATTAAAAGAAAAACACAGCAGGCCATCAATCAGGCCATTAAAGTCAGGGAAGGCATAAATTCTTACATCTGCGATGGATAACCGCAAAATGAAGATAAAGGCGGGGAAAGGAAGAAACTCGCAATAACTTCTCTTACGCTCGTAATGGAAGTCAATTCAAAATAATATCGGAAACGAAGTAACACTGAAAAGGAAAGTTTTGATGACGAAGAAGTAAGCGGCGAAGAAATACATAACCTCCGACACGCCTCAAGTGCAAGAAATTATTTTTATTATAGATAACAGGAACAGGAAGAAAATCACATTAAACTTTTAAATGCTTATAATGCATATGGATAAAAAAAATAAAAAACGAATCTAAATCGAAAACGAATCTTTAATAAACCACCAAATACAATAAACTTCAAGCAAGTCGTGGCGAGAAAGGGGGAGACAAAGGGTTAGCGGTTCGGAGCGTAGGATCTAAGATCGCTCGTAATCGATAGTAATCAGTGCCACCCACACGTGTGGACAGCCACACGTCCACACACACACACACACACACACACCCACACACGTTCACACAACTCGCACACTGCCGAAATGGAAGAATATAATTACAATACCCTCTACTCGGGACCACCCAAAGTCCTATACTTTATCCCGTCCGGGTGTTGAATGGGGAGAGAGAGAGAGAGAGAGAATCGGGCATCGCCGTTAGCTCTCCTTGTCTAGGGGGATGGATATTGTGTTTATCCTAGCCTTGTGCGTCATGTTAAGAGGTTCGTTATTGGCGTTATTCCGTCGTAATCCTAACGGATACGCAGGTGTTATGAGAGTGGCAACATGTTCGAACATTGCAGAGGCAATACGGACACGCCTTTAGCTGTCTCAAAGCCATCTTTGGTCTTTAGTGTAATGGGTGGCTCTTCTGAATGGGAGCGTGGAGAATCGTGTAGAAAAGTTCTCAGGTTCCTATTTATTTTTGCGCTTTTTTTTACTGAAATAATTACAGAAACTTAGGTAGCTAAATAAACTTGAAAATAATATCATAACCGAATAATTTTATTTATTTATCTATTTTTTGAAAGTGTAATAAATGCCTAGCACTCAAAAAGACAAGTCAATAAAACAGATATGAATTAGAGTCAATCGTTCCTTAGCAAATAAAATTTGAAATGAAGTGTAATTTTATGAAAATGGATTTTATATACTATCTACGTTAATCTTTCATATTATCGAAAATGTCAGAATCGAGTAAAAGAGACGAGGAAAGTTTGTAATCATTCTTTTATAACATATGACCATAGCGATGGAAAAATAATAAAAATGAGAGCGTAATGTTCCCGTACAGGCATCTCCAAAAATCTCTGTAAAACGCACAGCGCATCCATTTATAATACACGTAAAAGCGTAGGATAATATACGTTCATACGTACATACATATACACACACATATATATAAATATATATATATGTATACATATATACATATATATTATTCTTCTTCTTCTTCTTTAACGTGCTACATACACTTTTTGATTTGGCTTTGGGGTAGACCTGTGGTCTCGATCGGCTGCCCTGCCTGACATCGCTTAGACCCCGGTAGCGTATGTTTCATGTATCATACCCGACCCAACGCCCTTTCTTCCCAGCAGCGAGAAGTTATTGCGCGGGTATGGCGAGAGTTCGAGACGTGTGAGATGTTTGTTATATAAATATATATTATTATACATACATATATGTATATATTTATATATGTATATGTGTATATACATGAAATATACATACATATATATACATTTATATATATATATATACATATATCTAAATATATATATATATATATATATATATATATATATATATATATATATATATATATATATATATATATATAAATCTATATATATAACTACCAATACTTCCTCAACAGATTGGACGGGTGGTCATCTTCCTCGGTTAGCACTCTGCTGGCCCAGCGTTCGAGTCTCCGACCGGCCAATGAAGAATTAGAGGAGTTTATTTCTGGTGATAGAAACCCATTTCTCGTCATAATGTGGTTCGGATTCCACAATAAGCTGTAGGTCCCGTTGCTCGGTAACCAATTGGTTCCTAGCCACGTAAAATAAATCTAATCCTTCGGGCCGGCCCTAGGAGAGCTGTTAATCAGCTCAGTGGTCTGGTTAAACTAAGGTATGCATACAAATCCTCAAAAGAAAAATAGGCTGTTTACAGCAAAACATGCACTTCCAGCGCTGATGATTGAAGGTGTAAGAGCTACTTGAAAGTATATTCTCTCTCGCTCTCTCTCTCTCTCTCTCTCTCTCTCTCATCAGCGGCTGTAACAAGAGGAAGAGATCTTCTCTTGACGGTTTCGGATGAGATAACAAAGGCCAAGACCCCTGTCAGCTCCTTCTTCCCAACCCTACATCAATCTAAAATCCTCAGGAGTGACAATTGCCGTTTTGAGACCTGACGTGCTAAGTGGCTCTGGTTAAGAACACAGGATATCGTATGGATTCTCAGATTTCTTGTTCTTCATATTAACAATAACAGTGTATTCTGTATCAGCTATTGACCATAAAAACTACAGGCAGCAGAAACAACAGATACAGTACAAAATTCAGTTACAAAAATGAGAAAGAAATTACAACAGCTATACTACTGCGTTATTATAATATTCGCAGCCGCGAAGGATTTAGCTCACGTTAGTAAATAATATCTACAATAAATAAATATCTTGTCCGTAAGACTGGTAAGCCTTCCGTTATTTTAACAATAAATGCTTGCATCTTTCCTTTATTTATCTACTTAAAAGGACTATGTAGTACCGGTATTCAGGTGGATTTGCCCGAAATCAGTTAATTTTAACTTTTTACCACAACGACAGCATAAGTTTTAGTTCATCAAAATCAATATAAAGCCCAAAGAATCGAAATACTTTATACTCTACCTCTTATGTTCATTATAGTATTTTTTAAATACTTTAGAATTTTCCTTTTCAGTATTTCCTCATAACTGTGCTTCAGTAATTCTGACGTTTTCGCTTTCTCTTGTTCTTTTATCTGTTCGCCTTCTCATTCATTTATTTATTATGTTTTGTGAAGGCTGAATTAACGATGCAATGTTGTTAACTAATGTCCTCCATTTTTCTATCTTTCCGTTTATTCGATTTCGCATCTATTCTCCGTAATCCTTATTTACTCACTATTCTTTTACATAATTTCCTGTTTCTCCGTTTCAGCTTGTCCAATTTTCCATCGTTCACTTTTTATTTGTCTCGTTATGTTTTATTAAACGCTGCCTATACCACATATTCTTTTATTTAAATATTTCCTCTCTCCAGTTTCTACTCATTCATCTTTCCTGATTTGAAATCGTCCTTCAATTCTTTCTGTCTCCTGATTTCCTATTTTGAACTTATTTCCCCTTCTCGTTCCCTATCTCGCCCTTTTCCTCCTCTCCCATCACCCATCAGTTTTTCGTGTTTCTTTATTTTTTCTTTTATCTGATGTTCCTTTTTTCAGTTTATGTTCACACTTCGATTCCGGTCTCAAATAATAATTACGATCATTACGGTAAATCGTCTCTCAATTTTTGCAATCTTAAATACATCCCTTCCACCCCAATCTCCCTCCCTAAATCACCCTTCTTCTCCTTTCCCCTTCCCGTATTTCCTAACCATCTCAAGTGGCCGAGAGAAGTCGTCACGTGCTTCTACTATAACTTCCGTTGGCAGTTCCGTCACATCAGTCATCTAGTGTTACCGTCACAACACCTCCGTCACTTCGGGAGAGACGCGTCACAACAATTTGTAACAAGGTTCTTCATTCTGTCACCTGACCATCGCTCATGCTTTCCTTCTATTTTCGCCTTTTTATTTATTTTTTTTTCTGGCTGACGCTAAACAGGATAGATGGGTTACCTGAAACTTAATAATCGTTTTATCAAATGTCAACGCAGTAGACCGATGAGTTATCGAAATGCTAATTAAATTATTAAATTTGAGGATACTCATAATATTCGAAGGATGTCTGCTGGGTTCAATACCAGGAAAATACTTTTTTATTTCATGATTCTGAGCTATGGATGCAAGGAAGTTTCCATAAACTAATAATAATAATAATAATAATAATAATAATAATAATAATAATAATAATAATAATAATTTTAACGATATCATTTGCTGCCGTTCTAATTATTATAATAATAATCCATAGTCAGTAATACAGCGTTGTGAGCATTTGAAAAACCAGATGTGTGGTGATCACGGTGATATCAATATCAGTAGTAGCAATGGTTAACGAGAGAGAGAGAGAGAGAGAGAGAGAGAGAGAGAGAGAGAGAGAGAGAGAGAGAGAGACGGTGCCTCTGGTTGGTATCAAAACGTGCTCTTACTTCGGTCTATCCAAAATTCTAGAGAAGGACTTGGTCTGAACAAGAGTCATTTTTTTGTTCTCATCAGACTAAAACTTCAGGAATTGATTTTATAATTTTCTCTGTATGGTGGAGCTTTATTACTTATTCCCATTGTTAAGTGGGCCTGTCTCATAATATCTTTATCATTCGCAGTGAATATGCCAACAAGTATCAAATATGTTTATCCTTAAAAAGCAAAGATATTACAAAGAAGACAAAATTGCCAAAAGAACTTGTTAATAATGTTGCATCTATTAATTCCTTTAACCTGACAAATTCAAGGACAAAATGATATTCATTAATCATATGTTTGTTTATGAAAGTATAGAAGTAAGCAAGAAGGAAGACATCAGCATAGTCAAGATTCCCAGTAGATTTTCTAACCACAGAAGCTTATGAACATAATCCAAATTCAGAAATTTCCCAGATATATGAATTACTAAGTGATGACTATCCTATTAAAATTAATTTTACCTTGCGATGAAATATAGCTAATGAATCGTACACTTAAATCACCTCGGAAATCGATAAATTTAGAATTACTGACAGAGCTCTCGTGGGTTCCTTTTATCAAAAAGCAATCTGCCTCTTCTAAGAAGATTTATCAGCAATAAATAGTAGCGTGGTCCATCTTGGGAGGAGCAAGAATGATGAGTTAATGGCGCCTTTGGACACCTTTCGAAATGTAGTGTAATATATATATATATAAATAAATATATATATATATATATATATATATATATATATATATATATATATATATATATATATATATATATATGTATATATATATATATATATATATATATACACACATATATATAAATGTATATTTAATATATAGATATTCATATATATATATATATATATATATATATATATATATATATATATATATATATATATAAATATATATATATAAATATATATTTAATATATATATATTCATATATATATATATATATATATATATATATATATATATATATATATCTACCTTTTCTCTTTTATTTTATCTTCCACTACATTATCCACCAACTGGTACATCTGTGCACTATCCTTGTAATCGAGTTTACAAATGAGCTTCAAACACTCGTTTTCTCGATAGTACATTTCTAATTTCTTAATTATTATAATTATGAATTTCATTAGCAATAGTATGAGTGCCGTTCATACATTTTTAAATAATTGCATTTATAATTTCTTTTATATCTGTATTTGTATATGGCCTCGAACTGTAATTAGGTTATCATCAATATTATAATTTTTTATTATTGTCCATTAGAAATAACTGGAAAAGCAATTGAACTGATAATTAA
>NC_089777.1:31944036-32009036 GCF_040412425.1 Macrobrachium rosenbergii
TAAGAGAAAAAGATATTTCTTCAGAAATTGTGAGTGAAGAAAAAATAAAAATTTTAGAAGAACTTAACAATACACAGACACTCACACACTTGTATATATATATATATATATATAATTAAATATATATACACACACACACATATATATATATATATATATATATATATATATATATATATATATATATATATATATATATATATATATATATATATATATATATATAACGCATTTTCGAATGGTGTGAGAGAGAAATCAAGTTACTGGTTTCAATTGCACGACCTCATGCAGAGTAGCAAACACACACATTTTATATAGCAAGACTAATAAAAATTCTAAATACTAGAACTACCACTCTGAAGGTAGCTAAAAGTGACAAGAATTGGCAAAGAAAGAGTAAAGAGAGGAGAGAGAAACCAGTCTATTTTCAGTAGTGATGAAATAATACTATAAACTGGAAATACGAAGGCAGTGGTCATCGATGCCAAAAATAAACAAGTAATATTTATTTATTCGAAAAACAATTAGATAAGAACCTTCAAGAAAATTATGTTGTCATACACACACACATATATATAAATCAAATTGATACAAAGAGAGAGAGAGAGAGAGAGAGAGAGAGAGAGAGAGAGAGAGAGAGAGAAACTGCGTGATGGAGGGAGAAGAAGAATAACATTGAGAACCTTGGTCATCTGGTTTGACAAAGCCTTTGAAGTGTGTTATTCCAGTTAGTGTGCTGAATGAATGGTGCGGTGAAAGCATTGTAACCGAGGTATGGGAGCAGACTAAGAGGCTGGAAAAGGCCCCCGTCACAGGGGCCAGGTAGATTAGGGCAGGAGGGGGCCTTGTGCTCTTATTCCCTTGCATATATGTGTATCTGTATGTAAACCTGATTTCGCCTTCCCTATTTTTGGTATGTAGGACCTCCCTTATTATTCCTTTGTTATCCTTGAGTATTGGAAGGAAAAAGGTGTGCGTATCCAGCGGCGATTGGTTTAGTAGCCATAGGATAAGCGAAGCTCTGGAATTCTTATTCATCTCATTGTTGTTGTATCTCTAAGGATGTACTGTTACTATTATTCATTTTTATTATTACGGGTACTTTTTTGTTGTTGTTCCATATATTTTATCATTATTATTATCAATAATGAGACAAAAAGACCTTTTATAGTTTTTGAAGTATAATTTATGACATTTTCCTATTATAATAATATAGTTCAACGAACTACATAAAATAGTATTTTAGTTCCCCGCATTTGGCAGAACAGGCTTTTTCTCTGCAGGCTAATATTATTACTATTATTGTTGCTGTTGTTCTTGCTAATATTATCAATATTATTATTACCATTATTATTGCTATTATTGTTCTGGCTAATTTCATTACTACTGCTTAACTAAAATAGAAAATAATTTCCTCACCTTATGATTTCTTATGTTTCTGTCCCAGTACTCTACAAAGCACCCTACGTCTGTGACCACTCGTATGTTATTATGATAATACCAAGTGTTTAACTACTACCACAAGATTCGCTTTTAGTCGCCCTGTTCTTTCTCTCTCTCAATCTCTCACTCCTTGTCGCTGGCGAAAGATAATGGGCCAGACATATCTCATAATGTCGAAGATGAAAGCCCCTTTAGCTCCGATAATGAACCTTAAATTCTTGCGCAGGAAGCGATTATGATATTGGCAAGAATTCTAAGAGCAAGTTGTTAGTCCCTCCTTTCCTTCGCATTAGGTGCCACTTTTCGTGACGGGAGTCGTGGGTATATTCGTGTGCGTGCGTGCGTGCATGCATAATTGCGGGTTAGTGTGGATAAACCTGCTGTATTTCTTCGAGGAAATTTCCAATTAGTGTGAAAAGATACAGGATGTAAGGCAGACTAGTGACTCTGTGGGAAGATATGTGTTCAAGTAATTGTCATTTAATATCTTCGAAGATCTGTAGGAGTTCACCTTTCAGTACAAGTGGCTGTCAAATTATTCAAGAGTCCAATAACATCGATTCATTAAGACTAAAAATCTAAAAACCCTAAATCGAAATGAATGTGAATTTGCGCTTGCTAAATTAATTGAGCAACTCATTTACTCTTCTATCTGTACCAAGAATTGTAGCCCAGTCTTCAGAAGAGTCACAACGGTTGTGAGAACCATCACGCCCAATAAAGCACGCGGATGAACCTCCACATCTTCCCGAGAAACATGGCAAACAAGCGGAAAATCGCTGACAATATCTGAGAAGGAACGTGTCTATGGATAACAAGCGACGCCTTTCACCGAACAGTCCCACGAGATGACACGGAAATTTAAAACAACAATTGAGAAAACTGCCGCTAAGCTTCCTTGTAACCATCCACTTGGAGGGGGAACTATGGTATCTCTGGTTAAGGAGAAGCACCGTGAAAAATTATTCATGAATAGAAGCGCGGTACAGAACTCTTTTCTGGACCCTAGCCTCTCCTCCCTTCAGGTAATGAATATATGAGGGAGTTTTAGGGACACACCACTGGGAGGGCAATGTGTTTGAAGTGTCAACGACATTGTTAGGCACACACAAGTGGTTTGACTTATCTAAGACGACGGAGGAAAATTCCCTTCTAATCCTTTCCTCAACCGATGTTATTAGGAGCGATCATATCTATCTAGACCAGTATTCACATAAACTCTTTGAACAGATTGCAAATGCTCATGGTCAAAATGATACCACAATTCCCAGGGTACGAGGACATAATGTTTCCTAATGGTCACAATGACTTATCTAAAAAGATAAGTGTGATTTTTACGCTTCACTAAATTAACTGTACAGGAGCAAGGCAATGATAAAAAGGTGACGCCCCTCTTATTTTGTTTAAATAAAAATATGCTCAAAAGATTCTCCAAATAAAAGCGAATTAGAGTTCCATAAAACAAGGTGAAACTGTTTGAGCGACATTCCCATGATTTTAAGTAAAGTAAGAACCCAAAGAGTAATTATTAAAATCCATTTCGAATTTTTTGAAAAATAACGAAAATTAAACAGAAGTAAAGACTTAAGCCATGAAGAATTAGGACATTAAGTAAAACATACTATTAAACGAGTCTTCGTAGGATGCAACAGGACAGAACTTTAAAGAGCAGATTATTTGAAAATTGGAAAAAATTACATGAACAGAGAATTATATGTATAGAAAATGGACCTCTTCGACTCTTACAGTACAGAGAAAAGGACAAAATGCACAATTCTAGCAAAACATTGTTTGCATCATTGATTGCACAACGCTTCTAGTTTCTCCAGATATCACGGCACACTTGAGCTAAAATAGTTTAAGTGCAATGATAACCATTATCACTTGACTACCAACCCTTTTATGTATCATAATAATGAGAATTCCTCAAGTGATCTTTCCCATAGTTTGAGCAAGTTAAACTTAAGGCAGAGTCATTCACTATGGAACACCTACGGCCGGTCTTTCTTACATATAGCGTAAGTTTATCAGCGATGGAATAGATTAGTAAAACAAAATTTACGATGTTTGTTGTGTTTATATATATATATATATATATATATATATATATATATATATATATATATATATATATATATACATATATATATATACACACACACACACATACACACATATATATATATATATATATATATATATATATATATATATATATATATATATATATATCTATCCATATACACACATATATTATATATATTCAAATCCTCTTGCTATCGAGATCCATAAACATTGGAAACAACTTATACACAACGGGTACTAACTTCTCAATTTCTCATTGTGATTTTTGAGAGAGAGAGAGAGAGAGAGAGAGAGAGAGAGAGAGAGAGAGAGAGAGAGAGAGAGAGATGGAAAATTAATTATTTCTATTTCTATTTAGTATGCTGTCTTCGATTTTTATTTAAATTTGTTATTTTCACTTATATTGTGTTTATTTTTTCAGATTTATTTCTATTATTATAAATTTTTATCATTTATTTTTTAGTCTTCAATATTAGTTTATATTTTTATGTTTATTGTTTTTTTACTTTTACATATTATTTCACATTTTGCCCAACAATCCTTGCAGAAGTATCGTCTGGCAATGGGACGCGTAACCTATTCACTTCCATGCTTGAATGACAAGGAAATTATCTGCAAAGAAATATCGACTGGATATGTTATAAATACACATCTCATAAGTGTCCAGTAGATTCTATATAATTCATGCTGAAATAAACTATTAACACTAAAACACTACACTAGGATGGTGAAGATGGGTCTGTTTCACCCAAAACTCGCTGACGTATGAAATGAAATAGATTTATATCCTTCTTGGTGGCCGAACTATTTCTCCTTCATTCAGGTTAAAGGCTTTGTAGTGACAGGCAGCGTTGCCAAAACATAGCCATTTCCATTTTGAGGACGAAATTTGCAGGAACTTTGTAATCGAACGTAGAAGTGGCGTCCGCATCTCATGGTGTGGACAAAATCCTAAGCAAAGTTACTAAGTAGCACTTTCTTAGTTGTATTATACTTTAAAAATTATATTAAGGAAATTGCTCACAGCTATATCTACACGATGAGCCACGGAATAGGTCTGTGGAGAGTCGGGAACCCTTAGCACACCAGGGGGTGAGGGGTGGTGTGGTAATACGGTAATAGGGGTGGGGAGATCGTGGTGTGGAAATGTGTCAATCCGTGACAAGCGTATTCAACTAGTGTGAGGAAATCCTGAAGTTGTGAGGCCATTTGTATATATATATATATATATATATATATATATATATATATATATATATATATATATATATATATGGCTAATAAAAAAAGATATGCGGTAACGCTATGCTTCAATGGTGAGGATAGGTCTAATATTGATCTAACAAAATGTATCTGAAAATAGGTGTGTGAGATGAAACAGAATGAAATAATTCTTGGTGGCCCCTTGAGTTCAAATTTCACTATAGGAGTTGGGGTTTCTTCATTTGTTCTTTGCTTGGTTGCAAGAATTAGCAGTGATAAGCCTAAGCTAAAAGTGTGGAAGTCGGGAAGTTGAGGTCATTCTGCCTTTTGCAAACGCAAACGAATGTATATCTCGTAAAAGTGACCAGTAGAGTCAGTCTCTCTCTCTCTCTCTCTCTCTCTCTCTCTCTCTCTCTCTCTCTCTATGACGTGTGTGTGTGCGTTAGTAGCAAATCTTGACCTAAGACTGAGAATGCTCTGGCTTTACCCTGAAAAAGGTGTAAACTATACCATTCAATTAGGCCTATGCAACCCATTGTACTAACTTAACCCTCTACCTGGTCTCTTTCATACACTCAACGGAGAACAAATTGTAGAGACATCTAATCTGAAAACGCAAAATAAATAAAAAACAAGTTCAATTATACCTCAGTACTAGGGCGGCACAAAATACGATATACTAGCACTAAGGGTATATGAATGTGCCCAAAACTTTTCTCTTGTTAGGATTCTCCTGTTGTCCTCCACCTTCAGTCTTTTATTTATACTGAATTTTCTTTCATTTTTCCAATAAACTTCTCTGTTACTTCATCATAAATGTGAATTCCATTTTCACCTTCTCAAACAGAGTTTTCCAACTGACACTGATGAGGCTGCTTCTGGCTCTGGTTATGATTCTTTTCAAAGCGCCCTTTCTGTAGTTGCACTTGTACCCATTACCGTAACATCAACTTTGTAATTTTACAAACTTCAATCAGTCCCAGATAGAAAATCATGCATGATTTTCATCATATCGAAAACAGGCTCAACTTTGAATAACTAAAACGTTTATGAGCCTTAGCGTTAAACTAGGCCTATAGCCAAAGCGCCAAAGTAACAGGTTCGTAGGAATAAAAAAAAAATGTGTACCGGTCACTAGCCCACACATTATAATACCAAACACCTTAGCTTGTTACCAAATGTAACCATACTGAAATCCGCCAAACTAACTTTGTAATCCGCTATTTTGACTTAAAATACACTATGCATTTTATTCGTTGGCAAACCTCCTAATACATATACAAAATCAGCTTTTCTCCGCATTTTGAATTGTTTTGTGCGTGTGTGTTCAGAAACCTTACTGAATTAATCAGCCAGTGAATAAAAAATTGAGGTAATTATCTTCAAGTTTCTATACCTTCTTCATTCGGAGGATGAAGCGATGCTGACATCTTTGCTTCCCCAACAAAGCAGAATTGTAAGCTGAGACTGTTCCTGTATTTTCAAGCTTCGTTTGTTTCTTAATATAGTTTATAACATACCTGACTGAACAGTCTCTCAACATCGGCAAAGGAAAACTAATGAAGGGATATCAGTTGTACGACCATGTCATTCTCTGAAATAGAATACCGTATGTACCTCGGTACCTAGCTACACAAAAATGAAATATTTACCAATATAGTAATCCATTAACTGGCGTATTCATTCAAAATTTAACAGGACTAAATGGATAAGTAGAAGCATTTCACATGTTCGAACATAATCCATAAAAATCTGTTTAAAAAGTTCATTTGTGGCGTAAGTGGTCTGCGTGAGCACAATTTTGCTTAGAGGAAGGCACCTACCTAGACCAATGCACCAACGCCGCCGAGGGAAGAGCCACACCACGTTGCTCACCGCTTCATGATAAAAGTGTATTGTATTGTTACTTACACGCTAGATACATGAGCATGTTTCCTGACTGGTTTTAATTTATAACGTAACATGTATTCTACTCTACCTACATTTATAATTAACAATGCATAATAAAATATCTACATAAGTATTTAACACTTGTGGCGTTGAATAAAGAAGTCCTGTACGCTATATGATGAAAGCAAAGAGCACTCACACGTACACGTGTATATATATATATATATATATATATATATATATATATATATATATATATATATATATATATATATATATATATATATATATATATATATACTGTAAACATATATAAATTTATATCACGTACAAAAGTGATTATAATCATATATATATATATATATATATATATATATATATATATATATATATATATATATATATAATATAATAAAATGTGTGGTTGTGTGTATGTATGTATGTATGTATGTATGTATGTATATGTGTGTGTGCATGTGCGTGAGTGTATATGTATGTATGTGTATCCCCGTAAGGGAGTAATGCTGTCATTGTACCTCACCTGTTGCACCGTAGGCATTACTATAGGTTGTTAGCAGTGTCCCTTCTGCCTTTAACTGCACCCAATTCTTCGCCTTTTACTTTACCCCCATCCCCACTTCCTATCTTCCATTTTACTGTGCAACTGCTCCAACTCCCTATTTTCACTGTAAGCACTGAATAGTTGAAAGAGCCCCAGTGCTCGGTTTTACGGCCAGATTTTCGTAAATCATACACACACACATATATATACATACATATGTATTATATATATACATATGTATATACATATATATTATATATACATATGTATATATTCAATAATGAACAAACAGTACATAATTTTTAGTCATCACCTTTCAAACGAAGTCATGATTTACGCTGTGGACATTATGAGTAGGGGGAAAAAATGGCTATTTCAAAGCCAGCATGTAAAACGAACTCATCTAAAAAAACGACAAAAGAAAGGAACAAACTGTGAGAACAATCAGAGAAAGAGAATGGAGAACCACTTGCTAATATTTGCTAGCAAGTATAAAAAAATTAATCCAATAAAGGAGCCACAGAAAAAAAGAGAAATTATGTGGACGATAAGAGGAGAATAAATAATCACTTGCAATCCCGACCCAGACTAGTAAAATAAAAATAAAATCAAGTAATAAAGCAACTGAAGAAAGGAATAAACCATTTGAATAAATGAACAGAGCAAAAAAAAAGTTAATTCAATAATGTAATAAAAGAAAGGAAGAAACTTTGCAAACGATCCCAGAAGGAGAATGAATAATCATTTATACAACCGCAAATCCAGCCATTAAACAAAACAAAAAAACAAAAAAAGATACAAAAGTAAAAGCAAATCCAATAAGGCAACAAGACAAAGGAAGACACCCTGGGCAAGATGATCACAACTATGTTTGGGAATCCGGAGACGAGCGTCTTTTACCAGGCACAAACAAACCATCTCGACATAGCCTCACGTCCCGGCCTCAACAAAAACGATAACAACCTTCAACCCTATCTCAAAATAATGCCCAATTACCGATCATAAGCCCCTCTTCTATTCCATTTTAACATAACTCCACGTCAACTTTCAATTAAGAAGGTATCCGAATGACATCCCTTTTCCAGCGCCGGTATTGGGTCTGACACTCAATGAAACCGTTATACAGGGCTCAGCGATTTCTGCTCCCCCTTACGGATATATATTCTTTCTACGCTGGCGTTTCGATTTATGGACCTGTCAATTACCTTTTATGAGTCCTCGGAATGTAAATAAATGAAAAGCATTAAAAATTCCCGGGACTTTTCATCTTCAGCATATCCTCTTAATTCGCCTTTTTCCTCCAGCTCATACCCTACATCTATCTCCCCCGCGAGGGGCTGTCAAAAGCTTTCCATGGCGAGCTCACCGTCACAAGGGAGACTCACATATTCCCACTCCTTTTTCGCTATCCATATTTTGCGAGCTTTGCGTCACTCTTCCAGCCCAGCTCTAGGAAGACTGCAATCTCCTGTGAGTACCTCGGTGCACGAGAATGGAAATCTTTTTTTGCGGCTTTTAAGGATGACCTATAATTCCCTCGGCGCTGGAAAATAGCAAATATGGTCCTGTCGAGCTCTGGAACACGCCAGGAAGGCAGGAGAGGAGACGGGTGGGCGTCCGTCCCGGTCATCGGATTCCAGCCGCAGGAATCAAAACAACATAAGGTAGGGTCGAATGGGCAATACTTGTTTAAACTTAACAAAGATAAGAGGATCAAGATTCCATGGCTTTGTGCCAGTTCCTAAGACCGCGTTAACACCAATTCTTCGCATGTGTGAAGGAAGGAAGAAAAAAAAAAAGGGTCGGCTTAGATGCTTATTCAGTGTCACAGGCGAGAGATTATGATCTCTATTATGCCTAATGGATGACTGTGGTCTCTCGAAGGTTAATGGTGATAACGACTGTAAAGGAAATGGTCATATGAATAATTGTACATGAAAACATACGTTTATGTATGTACTTACGTTTACTCAGCACACTTGCGTCTGATGCTGCAAGATGAATATATATATATATATATATATATATATATATATATATATATATATATATATATATATATATATATATATATATATATATATATATATATATATATATATATATATATATATGTGTGTGTGTGTGTGTGTGCATTTATTTATATACATATACAATTTGGAGGTAATCAACACACAACCACGTTTGGAACAGAAATAAATTTCTGACTCACATAGGGATCGAACCCAGGTCCTTCATTGAAAGACGTGGTTCCGATACCGATGTGAGTCTGATATTATATGTGTGGGTATGTATATATATATATACTGTATATATATATATATATATATATATATATATATATATATATATATACATACAATAATAAATATTATATATATATAACATACAAAAAAATAAATTTTCTATTGAATGTGTTGTCATCTCATAGAAACGAGGCAGTAGTGCTGTCAAATCCACCCTTATTCGCTCACCTCACCTTGCACACTGCCGCTTACTCGATGATAATGCCCCCTAATTCTAATATGCCTACATCTTTCACACCATCTCCTCCCTCCTCCCAACAACTACGAATTACACACTTTACAGTGGCATGTTTCATTCTTCCAACATAACTAACCCACTTCAAAGCGCTTTAATCCACCTTTCACACACTAACCTTTTTTACTGCGTCGAATCTAAACATTTCTTGACTTTTTAATGCTTCATCTAAAAAGACTTTGTTCCTGTCACTAGCATTTAAAATCCCCATTTCAATGCCTTAAAGGAACTTTGGTTTAAGAATTCCTCCATACATTTCATATCCGACTTTCAGACATTCTCCTCCTCTTCCAAATCTTTTGAGCAGACCCTGCTACCCTACTTCCTTCGACACACACACACACACACACACACACACACACACACACATATATATATATATATATATATATATATATATATTATATATATATATATATATATATATATATATATATATATATATATATATATATATATATACATAAATATACACACACAGAAATCAGGTACCGAGGCGCTTTCGTGTATTACGTACACTTCTTCGTGGGTAACAGTGGTCATCTACGAAGTGTATGTAATACACGGAAGCGCTTGGTACATTCCTAAATTTGTACCTTTTCAGTGGTTATCTATGTATATATCTGTCACTTACAGTTTGGTGACATTACAGATATACAAAGTATATTACATATATATATACAAACATATATACATACATACATACATACATACATACATACATACATACATACATATATATATATATATATATATATATATATATATATATATATATATATACATACACACACGCATTTGTGTATGTACGTGTACGGGCGCATATCTGTATGTGTTTTCATTATTTCCTGTTAAATATATCTTACAGTATAACTAGAGTTATGTTCTGTAATTTTCTATGTTTGTGGGTAGCTACTCATTATGACCACTTCCCTATTGCTTCTATTCAATTCCCTAACATTTACTAAACCTCTCTTTCTCTACCCCAATTTACTCTTGTTTTCCCCACTTGCCTACCCACTCTTCCTGTCCTCTTCCCTCCCTTCTGGTTTCCTCTTGTGCTGGGTTCCCCTACCCTTAGAGGTAACCTCCTTGCCCCTACCCATTCCCATACGTCGGGGGCCCCTGCCCTCTGGAGCGTGGGGGCCTCGTCTTCCAGACTCATGTTTAAGGCTATGATTTAATCCGCCATTGTGCAGTGCCGGGTCTGGAATGCCTCAGGAATGCCAGCCTTTCGTTCTCCGCAGTGTTAGGCGTTTATTCCACTTCCTTTATCCTGAGAATTTAAGCATTCATAGAATTTGAGATATTGGATGGTAATATCTTCTTCTTGAGTTTTTTCTCTTCTTTTGGGCGGGACGTGAACTCGCGTGGAATACGCAAAAAAACAAATTTTCGTCTTGCTCAAAAGTAGTTTTTTTTAGGTGGTTAATTGTTGTTATAATAATGAAAATAATGGTAATAAGAGTATCAGTAGCAGTAAAAGTAGTAACCGACATGACTAGCAGTATTGATAAAAATGACTACAGTTATCAAGACTATCTTTACAGTGGCTCTTATCATTAGCTCCAGAAACTGCAGCAGTAAAAACAGCAAAACACCAACAACTACAGCAGGTATAGTAGCAGCAGCAGCAGTGTTGCTGATAGCACACCATTAATAGTAGCACTAGCAGTAGTAGTATGAATGATTCGAGCTTATTAAACGACCCCTCTTTCCCTTCCATTGTCATGGAATATGCACGGTATGCGGGCCTTCTTCTATGGGTAATGGAGTTTACAGGTAAAGGTCCTATAATGTCATTTCGGAGTCTCCATTTAAACAATTGTATTGTCCTTTCCAGAATCTCTTTTTCGGCCGCAGAACGCCATTGTGTTTGTGGATTACCTAAAGCTCGTAGAGTCAAATATCAAATGAGAGGGAGATTTTATCCTGTAATCATCAGATTTTATTGTTGTCAGAAATAACGTTTAATGCGATCACTAGAGTTCATTTTTTAAATTAAAGGCAATAGCCTTTTGATTTAATACTAAAATTAGAGATGATGTTAAGAATAATAGTACATACTAATAAAGAAGTTAATTCAAACCTATAACTTGTACATAAATGAAATTTCAATACATGTAACTGATGATTCATTCATAATGAGTGAATCAACAAAAGACAACTGAAATGAAAGGTTAGTTTCCAAAAAGATAATTTTAATTTCATACTATTAAAAGGCAAGTAGGGCAGGGTTCCTTAAATCCCACTTTGTCTACGTTGACCAAAGCAGTGAATTAATTTCATAGTAGTTAGTCATATGGTGGGAGTCAACACCTGGCCGGGGGATATAAATACATACATAGATACACACACACACATATTTATATATATGTGTTATGAAGGAATAGGTCAATGGAAATTACAAGGTCAAGCAACTAATTCAAGTCAAGCAAAATCAGCATGAAGTACGTAGAAAAAGGATAGTCAAGCTGGAAAGTCAACGAAGTAAGATAGTTAATTTTACTAGGGTCAATTGAAGATAACAAAAAATTAGTGGTAAAATAACTAATATGGATAAAAACTTATATTATATATATATACATATATATGTATATGTGTAACTGTAGGTGTATGAATGTATGTATATATATACACACACACATACATATATATATATATATATATATATATATATATATATATATATATATATATATATATATATATATATATATATATATGAATTGTGTTTTCATGATCCGAACCGAGCCGAGCTGTCGACAGTGCAAATCAAACCAGGTCATGTAAAATTTATGCTTCCTTTTATATTAGGCAATTACGGATATGCCTCTTAGACGACGATTGGGCGTATTCATAGAAATCTTCAGAACAGAAGTAGAGGTTATCAAATCTCTATTCTGGGAATTCAAAAGGGTACAAAATATTCTGTCGTCTGGATGCGACAAGAACAAAAATACAAAAAGATAGACAGTTTGAAGAAATCTTCATTAACCGAAGTCATAGTTTTCTCTTCAAAAAGAAAACTCTTGATTCAATCAGATAAAACGTACTTTTTCCCCGAACGATGAAAGATATAGAATAGAATTGAATATAGCATTTAGGCAATAGGCCAAGCGCTGTGACCTATAAGGTGCTGAAAGGGAAATTGGGAAATTGACAGTAAGAAGGTTTGAAAGGTGTAATAAGAGGAAAACCTCCCAGTCGCAATATGAAACAACTGTTAGAGGTGGAAAGTCAGATGGAAGAAAGAGAATATGAACGGACGTACAGTAAGAGGCATGAAAGAGGTTGCAGCTAGGGGTCGAAGGAACGCTGCAAAGACCCTTAAGTAATGCCTAAAGTGCACCACGTGAGGCGCACTGACGGCACTAGCCCCCTACGGCGCCCAAACGATATAGGTAGACGTCAAGAAGATTAATATTATTTGGTCAGTAATTAGGAACCTGTCAAATATCCTATAAAATAACAGGTGGCTCTTGTTATCATTTCAGATGCAGCAGAATTAAGTATATATGGTACTTTGTTTCGTATTGAAATATAAATTATACGTGTTATATCCATCACCGAGCCCCTACAAGTACTTCACCTGGACAGGTACCAAGTGAAGTAATGCATTATCCACGGCTTGTCACAGATGTTGTATGTACAACTAGCATTAGTCGCGGCAAGTGACAGCAAACCTATTAATGATGCACTAAGTATTGGCTACTAGCCCTCTACTCATTCCCTCAGAGTAATCAATATGCAGTTGGTTAATCATTATTGCAGTGTGCCTAATAAATACCTGTCCATTAGCTGAGGGTCGAGAAAGAATGTTTTGATGTCAGTTCAACCCTGGGGAATTTTTGCCATCCCTCCGTATAACCAAAGGTAATCGCATCTGTTCATATCGTAAATGACGGTGATATCCATTTTTACGCAAACGATATTCGCATCCTTTCCCACTGAAAACTTATTCGTTTCTATTGCAACACGGTGATCTTACTATTATCCTATTGCAAATGGCGTTCGCATCTTCGTTTGGAAATTCCAAAAATGAGTTGTACATCCACATTATATTGTTTTGGTCTAATGCGACCAAAGACAGTTGTATAAATGGAGAAAATATGTGTCACGAAGAATGTGTACATTACATCGATTGGTATCCGGAATAATATGTTAACAGAACAAGATCAATATCCAGAATAATGCGTTACCTATTTTGGATAGTATTCAAATGCGTTCAATATGATGTTCGGGAAGTATCTGTAAAGGACAGCATCCTTAATATCAGAGTAATTGTATCGGACAGTTTCTGCTAATACAACTCTTTCTATATCAGGCATTAACCGGATCGGCGTGTTCGATAAAACAAACAGCAAATCCCTCTCCTGACTGACGTCGTTGAAGTCTCCTGGTAGGTGTCCTCAAAGAGGAGCGGTCTGTCGAGAACACTCTGGGAGACAGCTGAGACAGGTACTCACGAACAAAACAAGCCACATTTATTTGTTGTGATTAATTAATTGCCTGGGAAATGCCAGTGTAGCATTAAATAAGGAAAGGCCTAGTTAACTCCACTTAATAATAGAGGAGTGGTTCAGGTAATATACTTTTACAGGGATCCTAATTTTCTTAGTGACCTGACAAATTTTACCGAAAAAATCTGCAGACACCTATTTATCATTAATAAAATTTACAAGTGCTGTAGAATGGTTGTCTATATAAATGAAAAAATGTTCCGGGATGGCATTAATTTAAGCTGGCCTAAGTTGTTCTTGGACTGTTTATATCAATACTGTCTAGAAGTGGATTGGTCCTGCGATAAAATAAGGTCGTTTTGTACAGAATATCGTTCCTCCTTAAATGGACTGATTAACGTGAATTTAGAACCATGATAAATAATAGCTGTCGATACACATCTTAAATCTCAAAGAAGACACGTTAACATTTTAGGCAGCATTTACGGGCTTTCAACTTTGAAAACTGGATTATGTCGAAAGACTCATTAGACATGGAGAAACAAGAGACATGTAAGTGAAATAGTTTTCAATGGCCTTGCTTAAATGTAACGGTTTATTAAGTAAACGATAAGCGAAAGAGGAAGAGACAGAGAGAGAACAGGAAATTGGGTCTTTTCACTTGACATTAATGGAGCAAGAATACAAAACAATCAATGCTTCATATTTTCGGAATATGGCTTGGCCGCTACCCTTGAGATTCCGTAACTTGGTGAAGTTCACTGCTCCAAAAATAAGCTTTTCCCCATTTTCAGTCGCCTTTCTTTTTTAATCATTCAATTTGATTTTATGAAAGTTTCTCCCTATTTATTCGTCTATTCTCATGTCCTGTAGTAAATCATTCTTTAATTCAATTTCAAGAAAGTTTTGAACTATTTGTCTACTCTCATCGCTAGTTCTTCCATTCTGGTTCGCGTTTATGTAATCCACCCATTCTTTATCAATATTTCGAGATTACGTGTAACTTTTCACTTGTGTTAGAGAGATTATATAATTTAATTGTCTAAATAAATGATGCTGGAAGATTAGGTCTTCATTTTGATGTTGTAGGTTCTTTTATTCAACCTTGTTGCCACTGACTATTTTAGTCTCATCCACAACTTTTTCAAACAGATCTCCCATCACTTAGGTATTCCTAGTTTGTTTCTCTTATTGACATAACTAAAGCAAAGGCGTTTTTACCGGCATGACATGAGATATAGTCTCTTCTCCATGAGTATGATTTAGGTTACTGTCCCGCTGAACTGAAAGAGTCCTTACTCTGGAATAGGCAGTCAAAGAATTGCCCATTTTAGGGAATGGTTTTCTTCAGCTGCCAAACTTTGGTATTTTATAAACTCCAACGATTTTGCATGCTTCTGGAAGAGGTTCTCCAACTTCGTTTGGTACCTGTCCCGCTTTTTTGCGTGAACTGTTTCAACTTTTCATTTTCCTCAAATTCTACGGATTGCCGTGCTGATTCCATGCATATTATCCTAGCAATATTAAGCAGCAGCAACAACAACCATAAGATCACAGGCTAGTAACCGATATACGATATGCTGGTGGACAGGGTGATTTACAACCCAGTTGGAGGCAAGTACGAGTATTTGGAAAAACATAGTGGAGGGTCTAATAATTAATGCAATTTTTACTGAATATAAAGAAAACTAGTTAAGCTCAACATTGTTGAGTGACAAAACTGAAATAATTTAGCCTGTCAAGCATGGCTTAAAAAAATGGCAGAGCCCTCTTAGAAAGCATATATATATAATTCTATAAAAGAAAATGAGCAGGATTAGAGACCTACATAAAATCTGAAAGCGAGGGAGAGAGAAAGAGAGAGGAGGGGGATTTGGGGGAAGGGGGCTCCTCCCTCCACCATTTGTGAGTGTTATGGGCAACCACGCATCCGGAGGTGACATGGCGAGCACGTTTCACAGGCCGCACAGCAGGGTTCCAGAATGACTCCAAACTCCACCACCAGGGGGTCAGGACGAAGAATGGGCTGGCTCAGTGTGAGGTGTACCCTTGTCTTTAATTCCGTATACTCAAATGGCTAACAGGGTTTTTGTCGCCGTTCCGTTGGGTCTCGCCAGGTTAGGAAATGCTTCATCTGTTTGAAGAGACGGAATGGGTCCAGCAGCGATCTAAAGATTGGAAAATTGAATGATAACATCGGCTCGTAATCTCATGTTACGATCTTAGTGTCATTCTGCGTTTCCTTATAAAATTGTCACTGTCCCTTTCAGAGTCCCCGAGAAGATTTAGAGCTCAGTTTTTGTCACAGAGCAACTTGTGCTGACATTTTCTGCGACTTTACGAGTGTAAATAAATACCTGGACGACGTATTTTCGTGACAATAAACCGAGGAACCATAAATACATCTTATAACCAGTCTCATTATAATGACATAATGGAAGGCGGCTCACTAGTTTTAAGCTCCCCCAAACTACTTTCTCTCACCTGGAATGAAATCAGTAAAATGCCTATCGGACATCTGCACCAGTTCTCTAAAGATGCGAGCCCTCGCAGGATCATAATATATATAGAGTATACATATATATATATAATTATATATATATATATATAAATAGAGAGAGAAAGAGTACATAAAAGTTATAAATAAAATCTACAAAAACTTATAAATTCCTATTGTCAATATAAAAAAGAAAGAACGTTAAAAAATTATCCTAATAGGCCTACTCATGAATATTATATGATAATGGCAGTCCCCATCATAAACAAATAAGCAGTTTCACTTCGCTGGCAACCCCGCAAATCACGTTTTTCTGATACTATTGAGTTTATGTCATTTAACGTCACCTCGTCCGAAAGCCCGAGGAGACCTGTGGCTTCGGTTTTTCGGCGCCCTGGATATCAATATAGTAATTCATCAGCTTTTTTTTTTTTATCAGGAATGAAATGCATTAGGATAAGTTAAAGTTTTAGAAGGAAAACTACCCAAAATAGACATTCGTTTACCCAGTCCTTAATTTTTAGTAGTGAAGTTGAACAAACAATGGCCAAAAATAGAGATCTCCAAACAAGAGCAACAGAAGCCATCCCAACCGTTTTGTATCTGAAGGTAAATCCCTTCTATTCACGGCCGCCCCGACATATCCCAGAAACAATCGCTGGCAATCAATCACCTTTACAGCCGCAATCTCAGTGGTTCGATCGCCTTGGATCCGAAGCCGAGGTCGGAGTCGCAGGCGACGGGACGCAGACAGATCGAGTCGCTCAGGTCTATTATATGAGAACAAAAGAATCAGCCGACATCTGTTTGCCTTATAGGGAAGGATGCCACGCAGTTCAATAGTTGGATGTTCAGGGCTCCCTGATACCTCATCCGTCTGTTTTAAGCTGCGCTGGCAATCGAGGAAAAGGGGACGGATGGGACACAGGGACGGCTCGAGATGGATGAATGCGGGTGATGTGCATCCCTATTGGAAATGATGATATTAGAGCAATTTACTAATAACCGAATGTCAGGCCCCAGACTATTTACGAGCGTTTCGAACTCGCACAACAAAGGTCGTGACTCTGTGGCGAGATTGCCCAATAGCTAATAGCTTTTGCAGGCATAATAATAGATGCTTATTAATGAGATGAAAAGAAATGCATACGCGGCATCGAAGGAAATAAACATATCACAGTGATACTGCAATTAACTAGAAATTATATTTTGTAAAAATAAATTAATATTAAAATTAAAGGAAGAGAAAACGCCGAAGAAAATTACATTTTTGTGATGCTGCAAATATCTAAAAATTATAATTTGCAATAAAAGATTAAATTTTTATTGAGATCAAGAAAAAATACGTAATACTGAAGATATAAAAAACACAAGCAGGATACAACGTAATAATTTCAGATATTTCGTAAAACTGATGGGGAGTCCGACAGCAAAACTGACTTCTCCTGAGAGAGGAACAGTATTCTGAAGATATGGGGAAGTGTCATAAAAATTAGCCTGAATAAACTTTATTTTGACATCATGAAAGCTCTAGCATTTTCTTCTTGGAGGAAAAAATCAAATTAGAGTTAACTTTCATAACTTGTTTAACTTCTACACTAACCTGTAAGCAATCATCGTGCATATGTTATTGGTCAAGGCAGGTCGTCAATACACTTATTATGTGGATGATTATGATAACTGGGCTAACCAATTTGGCAGGTTCAATTCCCAACATGCAAATAAAAATATCAAATGACTAATTTCTTTCTGCCTCTGTTGTGAAAGCATCTTAATCAAACAACTGCTTAATCCGTCTCCTTTTTTATATGTAAGCAGGGACTAACTTTTCTATTAATTTTCAGTCTTCGAAACTCTACGGTAAATAGTGCTACCATTTAAATTTTTCAAGTTTTTTTTTTTTTTCCCGGCACTTAGATTTACAAAATGCTTTTATATTTCGTAGATGATCTTGATTCAAAACTAATTAATTTGATGGCAGAGAAGAACTTGAAGGACTGTTTAGAAGACAATTATTCCATTTAAATCCTTTTTCGTTCCTTTTTTTTTGTACACTGAACACAAAAAAAAAAAAAGCGCGAAAGGTAGGCTACCCTAATAGCAGTTATGAATGTTTTAAGACTAAGGAAGGGACCTGCGAATAGGTTCAGATTATCCCTTGGGATTACTAAACCTATTATGCACATACATACATACATGCCACGTAGATGGAATTTTAATCTATGAATAAACATTTTTAGATATGAACACATACACACAAACGCACGCATACACACATACGCACACACACATACACACACACATATATATACAGAGAGTGAAAGAGAGATGCTATATTTAAGATTAAAGATATAATCTCGTGTTTTAGTTTTAGTGGATGTATTCATTTATAACTATACTCTTGTCATACCTAGAGCTATGGAAGGACCTGTTACAGAGGAATGATTATACGGTCACTGTCTCGCGTACGGCAGCTAATTGTTACATCTCAGGCGATCGACGCTTAAGCATAAACTAATTAAGGGGGTGGGGTTAGCGAGGAGATGAACAATAGAATTATATATCTATGGAACCGAGCGTCAAGTAAACATATATCCCAGGGTTTAAATTTTCGACATTTCCATTTATTTACTGTACCATTTTAATAATTACACATATCATTATGGTCTTTTTAACGATGAAATTAACTATCGTTATTATCGTTAATATCATTATTACCTCATTGTCATCAAAGAGAAAAATCAATTAAGAGTTAATTAACCGAATACTGTAACAAACAGGCGTCGCTAAACCAACGATTATCAGTACACAAAAATTAATAAAGAATAAAAAAAAATTGCGCAATCAAATACGTAAGACAATCAATACCTTTTATTGATCGACAAAACAAAGACCCCAGTGAGTAGCAGTGTGGAACACTTCCCGAATAAGCCATAATGTCACTTAGGGCTAAAAGGCAGATACTATGCCTTGGGGACCTTGGTGTTTTGGTGTGGAGAGAGAGAGAGAGAGAGAGAGAGAGAGAGAGATATCCCTCGCAGTGCATCGATGTCACTTGGCGTGTTGGTGTTTCTACCAACAAACACACACACACACACACACACACACACAAGAGAAATGGTTATTGTTGTTATTATTATTTTGCTGAGCTTGAGTGTGTCGTAGTTTTGATTTATACTTTATTCATGGAATAATAAAAACAAAAATATGCAGACTACCTTTAACATGGTATTAAACAAGTTTTACTACTGGTCAGAAAACACTTCCACTAGTTGAACAAAGATTCACTACATAACAATAATATATAAACATATAATGTAAAATTAACGTTAATATTAAAGTTATCCATAACCTGCTGCTATTTGACCATAATATACACCTCCCGTTTGATTTCACAAAACTTCTTATTCAAGACAGAATATCATCACCATCCTAGAGACAGAATGTTACTCTAATTGTTAAGTATTCATAATACATACAATCCCCTTAGGTACTTAAAAAATATTATCAACTCCAGAAATCGATTGACATTTAAAAAAGAAAATTTATACAGAAATTATATAGGCTCAGAACAGTGCCCCCGTTGGAGAGTAAATAGGGTACGGTATTGATACTTGTAAGGGACAAGTATATTCACTTGAGAATATACACAGCGATCGCCTTTATCATGTCTACCTATCAATATATCTACACGTATGGATATTGCTGGAAATACTTGAAGCTTTAACGGAAAAACCTTACCGCTTCATAATTACAGTGAATCAAGTAACTCATCAACAGCCCCCGGCCCCCACCCCACAAAAATTGCTCCGTAATAAATATCAAAAATACTAGGTGATATAGTTAACATCACTAAATGCAATAATATTTTAATATAAAGAATAAGAAATCAAAGCATTGGCATGATGATGTGAAAGCAATGCATATAGTTAATTATCATAAATTTTACCGTTTTTATGTTACAATTAGTTGAAAAATGAAAATAACAGATACAGGGTCATTCGCCAAATATTAACTTGTCTCAGTTGTACCTATCGGGAGACCAAATAGAATGATCGCAATACAGAAAGAAACTTCTTGGAAAACAAGTTAGATAAAATCATCTCAAGGAAATACTAATACTACCCATAATAATAATATAGGAACGTAAAAGCAACGTAATTCGGAAAGACTTATAAATGATGAAAAAAAAGAGTAAAATATTCGAGTAAAAGGATTACCTTCCCATTAGCTATCACTATCACTTGAGTTTTCTTAACAGCTGATGCTCTTTTTGCTTTGAAATATATATATATATATATATATATATATATATATATATATATATATATATATATATATATATATATATATATATATATATATATATACTGTATATATAATATATATAATATTTATATATACATACATTATATATAATATATTATATATATATATATATACTGTATAATACTATATATATATATATATATATATATATATATATATATATATATATATATATATATATATATATATATATATAGATGATAAAAATGCTTTCCAGAAATATGCCTCCAAAGAAGATTACCTTAGTTCTTGTGCTCGTCTCTAACAGCATCCTTCTCTATCGTCTAACCCTCTAACCCCTCCGCTCCCCCTGCCAACCCCCTACCCTACCAGATTAAGAGTAGGGGATGGGCACCCCCCAGCACCCCGACAACCCCGCCAACCTCTTCACCAGTGTCACTACCAACACTGCCGATGCTGCCAGCTTTTTCAATTAAAGTCATCGATTTTACCATCAAGGGAACATAAAAGTGGTGGTGCTGGTGGTGTGGGTGGAGGGAAGATGGGGGAAGGAGGAGGAAGAGGAGGATACGCTGGCAGTATGGGGGATGGAAATGATTGAGGGGATGGAGGAGGAAGAAGACGAGACGAGGAGAGAGAGAGAGAGAGAGAGAGAGAGAGAGAGAGAGAGAGAGAGAGAGAGACTTAAAAAAAGAAGAAATCTGGAATGGAAAAGACGCAAAAGGCAAAAGAAAAACAAGGGAACAAAATAATATAAATCAAATACAGAATCGAATAAAATTATTTGGATTTAAAACCACACGACAAAAGTGATAAGTACAGCATATATATATCTCTATATATATATATATATATATATATATATATATATATATATATATATATATATATATATATGTGTGTGTGTGTGTGTGTGTGTGTGTGTGTATGTGTGTGTGTGCATGTTTGTGTGGTGTGTGTGGATAATGAAGAGGAACTGCAGGAACCCGTGAAAGAATTATAAAGGATCTGCAAAAGTAAATTTTGCAAGGCTATAAGAGTAAGTGGAGACTAGGAAGATGAAACAATGAACATTATTATGAACAGCGGTTGACCGGCATAGATATTTATAAAAAAATGAAACGGACTGTGATAAAACGAAAGAACAGGTGGGCCACAGAACAGGTGAAGCAAGGAAGACAGCAGGGTTTGTAAAAGAGATTGGGAAGAGGCTTGTGCTGTTGATGGTAGTCATGGTGGAATGTAAAATTACTAATGAAGAAGCCAAAGAATGCCGCAAAATAAATGTTGAAGGTATTTAGGCTGTAAAAAGTTTTAAGAACAATATATTTAACCTTGACCGTAACACGTGATGGGTGAGAAAGCTTTGTGCCTAACGCACGATGTTAATTTAGGAAGAAGAGCTTTGTACAATCTATGGGAGCAATTTCTATATAAAATATCCACAGAAAAGAGAGAAAGAGAGAGCGCGAGGGGTGGCCAGCGATATATTAGTGATGAATCTTGATAAAGTGTAGATAAATTCGCCTTGTCAAAAGAAAAAAAATAAAGTCTTACTATGGAAGAGTCAGAGATAATTGAAATTAGGTTTTCTCAAAAGCAGCCTCGTAAAACGGCAAGATAGATCTTGCGTAATTGTGATGGAACTTCTCTAAAGAAAAGTACATAAGGTTTCTGAAAAAAATTATGAGGCTTTATTAACGTACGGATTAACGTATATTATGCTTTCGATGTGCGACTTAGCTTCATAAAGAAAGGACTGAACTTTAACTTGCATTTAGGCTATTTAAAAAAAAACTATTTGAAATACTCTCCGGAAACATATCTAACGGAAGAGTTTCTTCCAATGAACTGTGAAGGAGGCTATCCCGGTATATTTAAACTAAAACGAAAAGATAGTAAGTGCAATGGGATTAAGAACTAGAATCGTAGGATGCACAAGAATAAAATTTAGAGAATTTTGTTAAATGCTAGTGCAGTCTTGGCAATTAGAGAAGAACAAATTAATAAATTGTCAGAAGTTGCATATTTAAATTTGTTAGACAGCAAGCGAATGAAAAATTATGTTTTGACTAAGCTGGTCTTGACTGAACACCAGGAAATTTAAATAAGGGTGAAAATTTACATATACATGAGACCGTGAAACAGACCAAATTCCTAATGCAGCTTATAAGATATGAAAGCTGTATGGAGAGAAATTTCATCTGACTAATCAGTAAGAGGATGAACATTACCATGATCACCGTCTTAATTTTTTCGTAACCTTTCGTTAAGGAATTTTAAATGAAAATTTTCGTAACCTTTCGTTAAGGAATTTTAAATGAAAAATAACCGCAGTACAAAAACGTTTTCCTAATTATTGGTCTAAATTAAAACGAATTCCAAGTATTGTTTGGGCTTTTTCTTTTCTCCACAGCGATTAATTTAATTTCATAATAAAAATGTATTCACAATTATTAAAATGTATTTTCAAATTTCAATGACAAGTAAGCCAGGTTTGCATTAATTTTCAAGCATTTAATGAGAGTATTTGATGCTAAGTATCGCATACCATTTATTTGTATTCAAGTGCCTGTAATAAAATTTTGCGCCATAAAATAGTTTTCTTGTGTACCTATTGTGAACAGGCGTAATGAAAAACAATTTTATATAAGCCAAAATTGATTTTTTAAACTTGAGGGTCATAAACCTGAAATGACAAGATACCGAGGTATATTTGCAAGTGCTGTGGTGTCAGTGTTGTATCAGAAAACATGTTTTATACCAGGTGAAGGGTAGTTTATTGTTAACATGCAATGTTTGAACCTCAAGGGTGCTTGTGTTTACCGTTCTGATGAGACAAAAGCGCAGATCCTAATTAACTACGCGCCTGGCGACACAAAAGCTCAGGGTCGCTGTCTGACTTTAATTTTTTTCTTGATTACTTAACTTTATAAGGCCACCAGTTCTAATGCCATCACGAAGAAACGACACCATACAATCCTGATGTTTTAGCGTGACGTGACTACAGCATGCTGAACGTCAACAGGTCCTGGAGGTGGTAAGCCGAGAGAAAACTCTAAAGTTCCTGGAGACTTCATTTGTTACAATGATTTGACTGACGTGACGTTTTAACTGAGCCAGCCACTGAGACTAACTTGAAATTTTCTTTAACGTGTTCGGGTACACAACTAGTAAAGAGCATATCAGTTCCGGCATCTGCAAGATGCCTTCATAGTACAACTGAGTTATCGTATGTGTGTGTATGTGCGCGCACGCACGCGCCTGTGTAAGGAGAGAGAGAGAGAGAGAGAGAGAGAGAGAGAGAGAGAGAGAGAGAGAGAGCAAACTTACGACAACTTTTAAGGTACTCCTACCAAACATCTTATTCCAAGGACCTTTGTTATTGCATGTTAAGGCAATCTTGAAAAAATTATAGCTATTACGTAGTAATGCCAGCGCCTTTTCATATTTAATGCTAGGTCTCTAACCAGTCATTTTTCCTCTGCTTTGAGTTAATTGATAAAATTTTCAAAGATTATCTACTTCATCCTTGACAGATTCAAACTTTGTTCGTAAAAAGGAGGTCTATCAGGGATTCTTTGTTTAATAAAACTTTCATTATTATCATCCTTGTTATTATTAACGTGGCTTTAGAATTAAAAAGCATATATGTTAACACATATCTTTGTCTTAAATAACTGTAAATGCTATTGGAACAAAACACAGTCCTTATTTGGCCCAGTACGCTTCTCCCGAAGAGAATATTGTTATGTGAAAGTAAACGAGTAAATTAAGGTAGAGAAGTATGGCAATATAAGGAAAAATGTTAAGTACAATTATAATATACATACCTACATACATACAAGTACAGATACATACATACATACATACATACATATATATATATATATATATATATATATATATATATATATATATATATATATATATATATATATATATATATATATATATTACTTCTTTCATCTTTATAGGGAGAAATGTTTTGACCCTTTGCGTCTTGCATGTGATTATTTCGAACTCATATTATCTTAATTCGTCTATAACCATGAACACTGTAATTTACGTTTCCGCTGCTGGTTTGTCGCAACTGCCTTTTCAGGTAGCCAGTGACCTCTTTACAGCTCCTTTTGACTTGTAAAATTTCCAAGATGTTGAAAATGCACCGTTAATCATTGGTTTGCATTTACTTTTATGTATATGGGTTAGTTCTTTGTTCTTTCTTTCGTTTTTACATGAATTCACTATTATTGTTTAATGTCCGTTTGGCGGTCGTATTGAACTGTCTAGCTGAAATGTCTCCAGGCAATTGTGTCGATAGAAAATGACACTTTGCATCAAGGGGGCGTTACGGAGTTTTTCTCTTTCCTTTTATTATCGTTCATCACATCTCACAAATGAGCAAAAATCCACATTATTTCGATTTCGTCATATTATTATCAAAAAACTTTATCTCTTGTCTTTTCTATTCAGGCTTTTGTTGCACATTTGCTTACTTTGGTAGCTTTCCTTTGCAGGCTAAGCACCTCACAGGCTTGGCCTATTTTAAAGTTTTGGTAGTTTTTAATAATAATAATAATAATAATAATAATAATAATAATAATAATAATAATAATAATAATAGCCTACTTAACAGATAAAAGTATCATGTGATTCCCGACATCTGTTATGCGCATGCTTTGCAGTCTTCATTTATCAGCATGTCTCCTTTTCGATTTCTTTGTAGCTAGCCACGTAACTTACTGTAATTAGTTATGCACATGGGTCGATATAACAGCTTAAAATGTGTGAATTATTTGTATTTAGCTGTGTACAGACGTAATACATAGTTTTATTAATATATTAGCTACGTTTTATAACACGGAGAAGAAAACACAATTAGCTAATAAACTATTTTTTCTTTATAATAGTAATAATAATTCTCATTATTGTTATTATGATTTTCAGCCATATGACTTTTCCCATTTGAGGTTCCTAGCCCTTTTGCTAATCAAGCTACGACCAATCACAGACTAATGACTACCAATACATACTTCACAACAAAAGTCATTAAAACACAACGGAAGCAGTCCTATTTACAATCTTTTTCATACAAAATAATGTAATTTGTATTCATATATTTTGTATAACAAAACAGACTGCGGTTAATGAACTACACCTTTCGCTTTGACATCGCACCCGCTACTTTCTTCACCATTCATAGTTATCTAAGTAACAGAACTACATGGTTTTTAGTATTTCTCAGTTTCTATGATGCTTCCATAAACGCATATATCTTGAGTTTGTATTTGTAATAGTATGTTACATATCCGTGAGTAATTTTTGCTTTCTTTGGTCTTGGTATCTCTGCTCCATATATATATATATATATATATATATATATATATATATATATATATATATATATATATATATATATATATATATATATATATATATAATATTGTATATATATATATATAATTTGTATATATATATATATATATATATATATATATATATATATATATATATATATATATAATTTGTATATGTATATATATATATATATATATATATATATATATATATATATATATATATATATATATATATATATATATATATATATATGTGTGTGTGTATGTGTGTGTGTGTGTGTGTGTGTATTGACCCAAGTTAAATGCAGGCAAGGAAAGAGCAGAGGTTAGGGAACACTCATCGTTCCAATATTTATGCCCCTTTGATTTACAAAACGAAGAGAGGACAATCCATTAACAAGCATTAAGGTACTGACAGCATTCCTATAATTTACAATGAAAGAAAATGTCAAAGATGAAAACCTGACTCGGGAGAGACCATCAAGGGACAAGTCAACAAACCATCCTGATATAAAGTGTTGAAGTTAATAATAATTAATCCTCTTCGAGTGAGAAATATGAAACGGGCGAGAGACGCGCTGATATGATTAACGAGCACACTGCCTTAATAACAGTAACTAGGCTTTTGAAACAATCCAACTATCAAATTGCCTTAATCAACATCCAATAAGAACTCTCCATTACCACGTGCATCATAATCTCCTAAACTAACACCAATCAGCTGGAAAACAGTCCGTTAAGCCACTGGAATAACAATCTTTTGTCGGCTCCCCGTAAAGATGAGAATGCCTTGAAACTGCGGCGTAAATAAAATCGACGACATAAACCGTAACGCCGAGACTCATAGGGGCAAATTTTGCTTGCGACATTCTTCATTTGAATAGTTATAAGTGTGATTGGATTATCCGCCAAACCATTAGGGTCGTTAAGGGGTAGTTAAGAGTTGAAACAAGCAACACATCGCCAGCTAATGGATGAGTTACTGTGACGGTGTTTGGCTTTGTACGTTTGTTTTGGACTTCGCGAATATCGGGAACAAGTTGTTTGTTTCGCCTTGCACTTGGAATTTAGGAAGAGGACAGCTCGGAAAACAGAATCAGGAATATGCATTTGAAAGGAATGATATCGCTGCGGTATCTGGGAGGGTCTGGAAATCCTTGCGGGAGAAGTTATATTTGAAAGTGACAGATCAGAATAATTTCAAATTGATCCCTTGCAAAACGGAATTCACGAAAGTGTTTTTATATCTCGCCGTGCACAGAAATCTATAACGCATACTTCATATATTTTCTATGATGCTTATTTTCAACGACACCTTGACTTTTATAAAAAAAAAAAAAAAAACGTAGGAAGCATTTTCACTAATTATTATTCTCCATATACTAGGCAAGTAGTAAATAAAGTTTTGTGATTTCACAAAATCTTACTCATATCACCTGACGCGTTGATAACTCCAACATTAGTTTTCTCTTCATATTGACAGTTACAATATATTCTCAGAATAAAACGGAGCATTAGTCTGCCAAAACCATTACAAAAAAAAATAAAAATAAAATAAAAGCGGCCATCCGTTTGTCCTTTCACCGGCACAACAGATAGGCTATGTATCAACGAAGAAATACCAAATACCGGTGATCGTAATAGTTTTACTGCATGAACTTTATCAATCGTCAAATTATTTCCCCTAGGCTTTTCCCAATAATCTCCATTTGCCGCTGAATTGTTTGTTCTTGCTGAGGATCGTGTACTGCCAAGGCTTCTTGTGTCTTACTCCTGTCTTCATGTGAGTCTGCCGGATATCCACAAAGAAAATGGTGGGAACCACGTCTGGTTGTAGAAGGCAATACTCTGAATTCAGTGGTTAAAGGCAAACCAGTCTACAGTAGTTTTGCGCGCATAGGGTGGCTGTGTTCTGTCACTGAGTAGAAATGCATTTTTTTCCTTTGAGCAGGCTAAGGCTCACACGAGTCTCATTTCATAGGGTATTTTTGTTCTATTTTATTTCTCATGTAATCTTCTATTCTTTGCTTTCCATATTTTTTTCTCCTGCAGTGGGCTGCTTTCCCTATTGGACCCCTTCCTGTGCGATTCCCCTTTTCTACCTAGGGCTGAAGCTTGGCTAATATAATCATAATAGTTCTCCGTCTCCACTGAAAGTAGACTTAGAAGCCTTTATATAAAAAAAGCCGACTCTTATCTGGGGTCCTTCTACTATTTATTGGTTGTGGAATATAGCATAATTATCCTTTATCATTAATATGACAAGAATTTGTGAATGTGGATTCTAAGTGAACAAAGAGAATTGTGCGTATGAAGAGTTAAGAAAATATTCCTGACGGTTACGGCCTTTTTAATGTATTATAAAGCCAGATATTTATAAGCCCTTAGGTGTTCGACTTGAGATACGATAGCTGTAATAAAAATGCACGAGAAAAAAGTAACGAAAACCTCTGACAAGGGAAGTACTTTCAAACTTTTTAGTACGCTAATACAACGGTAATTTTGCATCTAAACACCAACAGCACAAACAGATACATCCTGCGAAGGGCTGTTTTACACAAGGATACCTCACACTGACTGTTCGTGATCAGTAGAAGACAGACCACTCTCTTACATCAGAGCCAAACATTTACTGGCCAATATCTGACGTAAAAACTTGTATTTTCTCTCTCCAAATTGACTCAGACACAATATGAATAATAATAATGTGTCCACAAAAACCAGCCTGCCTTCGTTCTACCTTTCGAATAATAATAATGATAATAATCATAATAATAGTGGCGATGACGCTAATAAAAGAGGGAGCGAGAACATTAATAATAATGATGGGGGAGAAGAGGAAAAAGGAAATGCTCGAAACGTGATGAAAGCGAGTTGGAATAAACGTTTATTTGTTTATGGGAAGGTGTCGGACCCCTGAAGAAGGTACATTAAAATGTTAATTCTTATTTATGGCTCCGTAATGATCCCTGTAAAGTGGCTGTACTGTATTTGAATATAATGATGAGGGAACTGATAAAGACGCCGGCAGCCAGGTGGATGATGAGGCGGTTTAATGATAGTGATAAAGAAGGGGAGGGGGTCGGGTTGGAAGGAAGGAGTAGAGGGTGATCCCAGTGACAGATGAAGTACGTTAATGACATATGACCAGCAATAGAAAGGAGTCGGTTTTATTGCTATCGTAAAATATCGTGTAATGCTGTTGGTGCGTCTTCTATGCACTTCGGGGCAACAGAAAGATTGATTGATTAGAAATTATTTGGCGTCACAGCTACCAGGTTCACTGACGCCAAGGGCAACAGGGAGAAAGCTTTCAGTAAGTGCTAAGTATAGCTATGTATACGATATAAGTTAATATTTTTTTTATAATATTGTAAAAAAAAAAAAGGTGTGAAAACATCCCGAGATGAAAATTCGAAGTATCACCAAACTAATAAATAGTGTCTTGTGTAATTCTAACATTATATTTATAAACAATGAATCTACACAGAGCAAATCAGTTTTTACTAAATGATAAAAAAATTCCATTTCTTCTAAGCTTCGATGGTTTTGTCATTATCGCTTTTCATCCAAAAGCCATTGCTTTGTACTGCAGGTTATCTTACTAAGGCAAAAAAGCTTTCTTAAAACGAACTGCAGGATTTTGTTTTCAAACAGACAGACAGTCACAGAGAACGGGTGGACAAAAAAAGACATGGGGAGCAGGATGGACGTGGGAGCGTTCCAATAAATAGGTAGATTATTCGTTAATCATAATTTCAAGACTTATTGACAAATGTACTATACAGTTTCATAATTATATACTGCAACACTGATTCTATTGTCTACCTCTGTCTCTCAGTTCTCTTCTCGGCGCTAAGGTAGTCCCCTTCTCTCTCTCTCTCTCTCTCTCTCTCTCTCTCTCTCTCTCTCTCTCTCTCTCTCTCCTGGCGGTCTAGTTGATCTCTCACTCGACAATCCAGCAATTCTCTCTCTCTCTCTCTCTCTCTCTCTCTTAGCCCACTAATGTCCATTATTTCTCGCATCGCAAACTCCCTGAGGTGACTGTAACGAAAATATCCTCATTATTTATCGTCCATCTGAGGGGAGAATTTGCAATGGTCTATGAATTACATATGCGTATCTTTCCCTTTATTCATTCTTAATGCAGCTTGATGCACATTTTATGTTCGATATGAACCAATTTGATTAGGGCTTATCGATACATATAAATGTAGACACTTTCAGAAGTGAATTATTCACGTAATAACAATTACTCCGTGTACATCCAAAACGTTGTCTCAAAAAACAAAAACCTCGCGCTGACATGGTTGTTCTCGTTCGAACAGCACATGAAATTTGTTAGAAAAGTAAAACATCGTATTAAGTATTTATGGGAATGTCGATGATATTGATTAAATTAAACCATGTTAACAATAATAAAATGGATCTTTTTAGTAATATGACTGCGGGAAATGCATATATCTACTTTGTGTAAAAACATGCACAGTTACGTCATATCAAGACGAAACTTAGTTCATTTATAGTTTCAATACAGGAACCATACACAGAATGTGAGACTCATATTCTCATTCAACCAGCGACTTCACCTACAAAGCAGACATGAATTACCTAAACAAATCAATGAAGTACATTTATGTATCACCCTTTATCACAAACATAATGCAGTTCATATGGAAAAGAAGAATAAGTTCCTGCTAAAAAGGCCCATCCTAAGTACCCGAACACCAATCGAGCGGCACAACTCTTGACGGTGCTGCCATCTACACAGCTCAACTGGAAAATCGATCTTCCGACATCTATCAACAGCTGTTTCCTCGTTCAGGTCAAGTCAGCTGATTTCCTCAGAGGTATATGATCGTCGCATTTCAATTTGTCAGCGAAGTGACAAATTTGTTACCGAGCCTGTGATTGGGTACGACTGCGAGACGGATAGGAGGGGTTTTTCAAGAGGCGTTCGAACCTTGAAACTTATGAAAGAGAAGGAAGGACTGGTTGAGAACTTTACACAACCTGTCGGTACTATTACATAAGGGAGATGTCAGCTCTTATTTTTCATACATGAATAGTAAGCCGACAGGTTCAAAAGTGCGATAAATATTACACCTTAAAACAATACTGGGAACATTTAAGCGCATAACAACGTATTTTGTTTTATTCTGATATGCAGAACTGTAATGCAATTGAACTACACTTATGCAAATTTGTTGCATATATGTAAAGAGCGTTTATATAATAAGAACTCATACGCAGCTTAAACAAAGAGAATAAACTGCTTTTCAATCAATATATTAAATTAGTAAGCATCCACACGATGAATAATTCCTTTTAGAGTGTAACGACAACTGCTTAATGAAAATTCGACAGTGACCATTTGTGACCAATGATTTTGGTCAGGGAAACATTAAACATTAATTATCATTCATTAATTTTGGATAATATGGTATTCGGAATTATCGATTATTTCTGTAAGATATTTATGTCAAAGTTTCCTAGTTACAAGCCACTGATAATCCTTTTTTCATCTAACGATATGGATCTCTCGTCTATTTGCGGTTAATATTCACTAACACTACCGCTCTCTCTCTCTCTCCTCTAATTCTTCTTTCGGGTTCTTTTAGGTTACTCTTTTCTTATAGTCTATCTGAGTAAGGTTTCTCATTCGTACTCTCTCTCTCTCTCTCTCTCTCTCTCTCTCTAGAACAATCGTATAAGGTACAAATTGTAGTCTTTTCTTATTATTCAGTTTCAACTTATTTATTTATATATCTCCTTCCCATCTGTTAACAAATTCCTATTTGATCGCATATGTGGAATGCCTTGAGATCTCAAAACAGCTTTTCAGTCCGTTGACCTTGGTCACGTCTCTCTCTCTCTCTCTCTCTCTCTCTCTCAGCATTCGGCTCCCTCCCTTATACCACTTTCCCGACCACCATGACTTTATGCAAACAACCGGAAAACGAGAAGCCCGTGATTGCCTTATTTCCTCGTTTGCTTTGCCGTCTTTATTCCCCCGTCTTTATTTGCGTATTTTTCATCACGTTGTCCGTATTTCCTCCCTTGAAAGGGTGAGCGAGGGGATGCCTTCTTCCCCTTTTTTTTTCTATCCGAAGGAAAATGAAGACGTAGAGTTTAGAGGGGGTTTAGTATTAAATGAGTTAGTGATTTCTTGAAGAAGCCAAGCGCTCTTCCGTTTTCTATTTTAATGTACTTGTTTTTGTTGTGTCTTCTTTTACTGGAGGCATTCTGCTAAATTGGATCGTGGGATCTGAACGATTTTTACAATATTAAGCATGTTTGTTGTTGATGGGAGAGAGGAAATCCACTGAAATGTTATACTGTTTTATGATTGGCAAAGGCTTGCACTGCGGCATTTTTGATGTTTTTATTTACAATATTTACGCTAAATACGAGAAAAATAAAATAACCTGGGTAAAAAATACTTTTGGCAATTGGACTAAAGTTGCATTCGATGCCTTTTACGTATGCAAGTATGTGTACGTATGAATGTGTATATGTACATATATATTTATACATATACACAAATACATACAAACATACACACACATATATATATATACATATATGAATATATACCTCGACATCTACTTTAATTTATATTTTTTTGGACAGGCCTAAATTTTCTTCTTGATAAACCTTGATGTCTAAATAAGGGAAAACTCATAAACTCCTATCAAAAGGTACCTCGAACCTCAATTATGGAGAGTAAAGTTCATTACTTCAAGTTCTTAAAACAAGATGGATTTTCCAGTATACATCGATTATCATCACATTGTAAAATTACATTTTCAAAACAAAGATGTCTTTGACTCTTCTCTCTGATCATTAGTCCAACTCCGTTGAACAAGGTATTACAGAAATCTAATATTTCACCACTTCATTTCTGGCACTCACTTCCTTAAAACTCAAATAAACCTTGAGTCGTTGACTCAACATATTTCAAGATATTACTACAAGCTAATTTTTCTCCTTTTTTAAAGCTTGTCGCTTATTTCGTATGCGCAATGCACAAGACCAGATCAATTTTTCGATATTTATATATATATTTAAAAATCAACCAGTTAATCACATGTTTACTTCGTTCAGCTCAACTATGTATCATTCTATTACCAACTTTTTCAGTAGATATGTTCTTTGTAAACATCTACTGTCTTTCGCCTTCTTATCGTAAATAGATAAAAATCTGGATCTGACCGGCAATTCTACTTCTAAGACAAGTTATTTATCTATTAGTCATATGATCCTTCAGACTTACCAACATCTTTGAAAATTAGAGTCACTTTTACACTTGAAAAATAATGAATCCGGTTCAGACAGCGCAGTTTTCGAGCAGCTTACAGTTTTTGAGCCGAAATTATCCACCCTTTGACGGAATCCGCATGGTGATGTGGGAAATGCTTCCCCTTTCAGTTGTTCTTGAAAAAGTTGGATATGAAAACCTTTTACCTTAATAATACACGAAATCCCCCTAAAAATATTATATTTTGTTCGATTAAAAGGATGATCGTGCCTTTGTACAAGTAAGGTTTTGATCGTCACTTATTTGTAATGCGTATTTGTCTCCTTGTAGTAGCCTATATACCCTACAGACATGGTGTTAAAGTTTAACATCTAGAATTAGTCCTTATATGAAGAGAGTTAGGCTTTAGCCGTTTAATTTTTGACACCTTTCAAGAAATAAACCCCTCTCCCCCTTCCCCCCGAGCTCACATGAATAAAAATGTTTTATTATTTTTTCACTTGGGAAAATAAACAAATAAAATATCTTGACTAAGTACTTATGACGACATGACAAGAGAAGAGTTAAAAACAACTGTACACGAAAAGCTACCAAATGCAGTAAATATTGATGACTGTTCTGCAAACAAACGTAATGAAACCCAGGCAGGTCTAATGACGTGGTGACATTAGAAAAACGTACAGCTTTCACTACAAAGATCATCGGTTGAAACAGTCCAAAGGAACAGGGACTTTTCCACAGAGGAACTGGCAAGGCAAATGAATAATTCATAAGTAATAATATCCAAGAATCTAAAGGGAGGCGAAGGAAAACCCTATGGAAAATATTCCTCCTAGTATTACTGAGGGAGTAAAGAAACTGAAAAATATCCATCTATAAGTTCATGACGCTTGCTAAGGCGACAGTGAATCCCATGCAGCAATGTATTTATTACCAGACGAAAAAGCTGACATACATGTTAATCAGAAAAATACTCACCATTACAAGATTAGGAACTTTACAACAATGCAACTAGAAAGTATGTAGTTCGTCCAGCCTCAACAGGACAATGGATACACCACAAGTTTATGGGAAGCAAGATTCCGAAACTTTTCGGAAGGAAATATAGAGTGTATATGTATATATATATATATATATATATATATATATATATATATATATATATATATATATATATATATATATATATATATATATATATATTATATTACACAGCTAAATTCCGTCCACGAAATGACCGGAGTTCCATAATGCACAATAATTTTTTTTTGTTTCAAAGGTAATTTATTGTACCACAGAAACAAATGAGGAAACGTCCCTAAACTGTCATTTAATTCAAAAGAAATGTACTATATCAGGGTTTCTTAATTATTTTGTTAATCGAAATATAAATTTTTGGCATTAAAATAACTTGGTATTTTATCTGCACTTATCCAGAGTAAAACTCTTGTTCGCTCTCAAGTTTTAATCGCAATGCTATCTTACAAAATTACACACACACACATACATACATACATACATACATACATATATATATGTGTGTGTATGTGTGTATAAGTATTCATATATGTAAATATATATATATACACATAAATATATATGTATATATAGAAATACTTATATATATACATATTATATATATATATATATATATATATATATATATATATATATATATATATATATATATATATATATATATATATATATGTATTATATATATATATATATATATATATATATATATATATATATATATATATATTATATGTAGAAAGAAATGTTAAAAGATTGTTAAAAACAGGTATATTATACACAACAACAACGAGGATACCAGCCACAGCAGCAACAAGAATGAACATTGATAATAATAAAAATATTCCTCATTTAATGCCTGATGTTTTGATGGCTCCAGCGTCCGAAGAAATTAACCAGAATTAGAGATGATCGAGAGCATTATATACAAAAGAACTGGACCTTCTTCATTTTGCCCCTATTGCGCACGGTAATGACGGATCAAAATCTTTAAGGCAGAGTGAATAGGAATCTCTAAGCCAAAACGAAACGGTTAAATGATTCTCATTATTTCTTTTCTTTTCTCCGTCTCCCCTACCTCTCTCGCTTGATGGTAAATTATTTCTCATTGCTTTTTTTCCTCCGAGTTAATAGTGGACGGAGCGATAGCTTGAAACACTGCACAACCCGCTTGCATTCATAATGTCATCTTTGGTTTAGCCTTTTTTTCAACTGCAAAAAAAAAAAAAAATAATAATAATAAATAACGCGTGTCAGCTTATGCAACAAATGATACCATTAACTCGAGAAGACAAAAAATGTGTCTCTAATAATTCATTTACATAGCGTCCCCTTGCAGAAACACCAGAGCAAGTAGAAAAGAAATGTTGAAAAAATGCAAAATTAATACTTCATCGACGACGACGCTAATGTCCAGACACCCATGGGGACAACAGCGACATCCCTTACCTCTGATATTCCCATTATCATTATCAAAAATACGTTAATATTTAGTTCCCTTAATCGACTTCGATATTCAGCGGATCTCCCCTCTCATTTAAAAAAGAAAAAAAGACGAGAAGAAGAAATAGGAAGAGAGAAAGAAGAAAACAAGTCCTTGCTATATATGATTTCCCTGCCGGAATATTAAACGCGCAATTCCTCCTCTTCCCCAAAAAATGACGCGTCGACAAACAACAATGACTTCCAATGGCTTATCTAATAAATTAATCCCCCTTTCGGGTTAAAGAATGGAACCGAAAAAGATTTGGTTCTCTTATTCTTGAAGTAAGAAAAAATGGTCATCTTATTCTGCACAAATGTATTCAATTTCCATACGAGGACGCTCGACCCTAAAGATATTGTCGGGTCCCTGAATTATTAAATCAATACATATCGTCTTCGTTTTTTTTTTGACCATTTCAACCCTATAAAGGTAATTACCTCTTCAGCCACTGAAATACAATAGGGTGGAGGCAGAAATCATATAACCCTGAATCGTCTTCCTTACTAACCAGCCGACAGATGACGGTCATTAGATATTGACACAAGAAAGAAAACTACTTAAAACAATTTAATTTGGACTATATGCTTATGATTAAAATATTCTCAGCAAGGTATCTGTAAACTTGGAATAGAAGATATGTTTCTTTTTTTTAATTAAAGCAAGGCAAAGTTTACATTAAGGCTAGTTTGGTTTTGAGGTCTAAGCAGCATCAGCTGGGAACAAGTAAAGGCACATGGATCTAACAAACTCATCCATAGTTTGCTGAGAATATCACAAATATAACCCGATATCTAATTCACTTTATATACCTTAGGAATAACTTGCACTAAAGGTGGAATTATAATTGATAAGTGCATCTTCCCCAGCCAGGATTCGAACCTGCACCATCGGGTTTAGATACTGGTTTAGACAGTCGATTTTACCTCTGTTGTATTTATTCCTGTCTAATTCAGGTTCTGTATTTAAAATTTAATCGACCAATCTCCACCATGATGGCTGACTGTTTTGTAACACTTGGACTATTTTGAAGTTTAGTCAATTATACACACATGCCTTTTTAATACAGTATGCACACATATTAAGCCACAAATATCACTTAACATCTAATTCACTGCAGCTTGGGAATTAGGGTCAAGTAAATAAGATATTAATATTTGTGATTTAATCTTTGAGTGTATTCAAAAAGTCACGTGAGTATAAATGACAAGATTTCGCATGAATAGGGTAACTAATTTTGCACACGAATTGCAACTAAATTTTGGCAGTGACCAATATCTTTTTTAGTGAAACAGCTTAATGAAAAAAAAATTGCATCCATATATATAAATTAATCTATATAGTGACCAATATCTTTTTATAAACAGCTATAATGATATAAAAATATATATATATATATATATATATATATATATATATACAGATATATATATATATATATATATATAAAACATATATATATATATATATATATATATATATATATATATATATATATATATATATATATATATATATATATATATATATATATATATGACCGTGTAAAAGAAACCACCAGGGAATGACTAATAAAATGCAACGAACAAAGTCAGAAGAAAGTAAATAACCCCATCCGAACATAATGTCCAAAGAAGTCAGGTCTCATTAAAAGCGCATTATCTCTTTCCCCAAAATACAATAAAACTACTTAAAAATAAACCATTCCATTCCCTCCCCAACACACTTCCCGTTCCGCTATTGCCAAAACCTCAGCAGGAAAGAGGAAGAGAGAGAGAGAGAGAGAGAGAGAGAGAGAGAGAGAGAGAGACGATGTCTGTCTCTCTCACTCTCTCTCTTCTTCCTCCACCACCTATCCTGTTCAGTCTGTCTTCCTTCCTGGTCCTGGTCCTGGCCGTCATCCTTCTCCTCCTTGGCATGATGCCTTTCCCTTGAACAGTAACCATTTAGCGCCGCCAATACTCTCTTCAGCCTTTACCACATCCAAAACAATTGCTATTATTCCTGTTCTTCTCCATCACTCTCTCCAATCTGGCCAAATGGACATCTAATGATAGCAGGGCCGCATAATGGGTGCCATCGACGTATACGTTCGACATTCTCAGAGCGCTTCGCTCGAACGAGGCCCCATTCGCTCAACACGCGTCTCCCGGAGGACTCGGTGCAAAGTTGGAAATCATTTTCCACTCGCCCGAACAAAGCGACGCATCGATTCGGCCGAAAAGACGCGGATTCATGGGGCGTTCCGTACGGGCAAGCCTCCGGAGACGAAATATCTGTCGAAATGGAAAATGTAGGACACGATAACTTGTGGATGCGGATGCTGGCAAATGGAACGAGAGCAGAAGCTTCGGTGGGGTCATCAATTCCGTGCACTAACTCAATAAAGAGCCTGAGTTGACCGTGGCCAGGCATCGCAGGGCCGTCGGAGGGATGCTCGGGGCGGGTTAGGGCTTCGGGGGTGGACTGTGGGGGAGGGTGTTGTGGGCTTCTGGGTGGAGTTCTTTTTTTTCTGTCTCCGTCTCTTCCCTTCTTTCTATCCGTCCCTTCATTTCCTTTCACCCTCCATTTATCTTTCGCGTTAGGTCTCAGGGAAACCTTCCCTGCATCCACTGTTAAAGTGTCAAGTGCTCTAGAGAAATTCAGTCATAAGCTGTTATTTATTTTGTGTAATTTCTTGAAAACTGAACGAAGAAACAAACACGTGTGGAGACGACCTTCTTAGGGGACTCACCACTCTCAGACGGTAAAATCTTTCGGGTACAGATGAATGAACAAACACTTCATCTGTTGTGACTGACAACTGTCTTGCTTTCCTTTTCGACAGACGTAAACTGACCTTGGGAACTTTACTGTATATAAAGTGATCTTGAATTTCGTACAGTATCTTGGTTTCCCATTGCCAGATTTTGATGGCCTCACCACAATTCACGAACGAGTTCGTTGAGTACGACTTGGTGTTTTATTTGATCTCTTACCGTCTTCTTGCTTGGTACTACAGTAACACCGATTGCTTAATAATACCTTGAAATACGGCCTTTGAAAACAGTTATTGACAAGGGCGAATGGATACAAACCCAAGCCAATAATTTTTAGAATTTGAATTACATCCATTTAAGGGATGTAAAAGTGACATACAGAATCAAATATTTTTGGCAGTGGCCTTATAATAGTTTTTCTAAATACAACTAAATATCAATGAAATTACAAAGAATTAAACAGGAAGTTTCTTGCGAGACAGATCTATTTTATTCACCTATATTATCAATGATTTATATCTTTACAGCAAAGATGACTTGGGGAATGAATTTAAAGAAAAAATACGCACAACAAATAAAGATTTCTCTTTTAAAAGAAATCTGATTCTTAAATTCATGACAGTGTTTACGGTAAAGCGTGTAATGATATCGGAAAACAAAATTTCTGCATTGAAATATGACCCATGAAACCTAGATCTCAAAACGAAGAAGTAAGGTTGATACAATTTATGATATATGAATCCTTTAGGCAAATTCAGTATGTACTAATACATCATCAATGAAAGCATTTCGACATACTTAATAAGCATTAATGGATGACGGATGAATACCTTCCTGCAAATTTATTAAGTAGTAATTTATGATGAACAAGCACCTGTCTTCAATTTTTACCGCCGAGTCATGATTTAATAAAATTTATTTCCATTGTGGGACCAGGAAGGTGTCTCCCTCCCCCCACCCCACAGACGGGAAGTAAAATAAAAGAAAAAAAATAGAGTTTGTGAAGGGATTTCCAGGAAAAGGAGCAGCCCCGGGTGCCAATCCTAAGCCCGGGCTGTCGTAGAAGCAAGAACCCGTGCCGGCATGTCGCTTGTTTAATCTAAAACAACAACAACTAAGCCCGGATAAAAAAAAGCGGCGCTGAGTATCAGATTAACGGTCATACCTTGAAACAGAAAAATCGTCACAGAAGCTTGCAACAATTCAGGGGTCTGGTATGAGCAGCGGTGGGTCACAATTAGAAAAAAGATCTATCATTAAAAGTAGCCCTACGGAGAAAAAACCGCGATCCAAAAATTACACGCATAATTGAATAAACCTTCCGTCATGATAAGAGATGATCATAAAAGATATGAGAAAATTAACAAGAGACAAGTATATGATGATACTGAGGCAACTACTGCATTTTGTTCTGAATACAAACTCCCTCCCAAAAAGTCATTAACAAGCGACAATTAAATGAAGTAATTAACTCAAACGAATTGTCTCGTGTTCTTTGACCAAGGACACTGTCAGTCTGGCCTTGATTACTCAGGCGCGTATTTTTATCGTTCTATATTGGCACTGTGTTTCGTCTGCATTTTATCCAAGTTAATGCTGCTAGATTTCCGACTTGAATTGTGAACATAACTTGTCTTTCTCAAATCTCCAGCCAATTTGTTTTCGTTGATACTTGTTTGAAAAGGAGCAAAGGCGAGAATTTCTCTAGTGCTAAATATTGGTTGGGAATTTTTTCTGTCTGATTGCAAGTCCTCAAACTCTGAGAATTATGCTCTTATTGATTCATTTAATCTTTTACCTTGGGTGACGCATAGATACACAGACAGATAATAATTATTATTAAAGATTAATTTCTTTATGCCGACGTTTTTACATCTTTACCATTGAAATAAACATGCATGTAGGAACATACCACGTGTATTCTCAGGAATAACGAAAATGAAATAATGTAAATGATATATATATATATATATATATATATATATATATATATATATATATATATATATATATATATATATATATATATATATATATATATATATATATATATATATATATATATATATATATATATATATATATATATATATATATATAAATATATATATATATATATATATATATATATATATATATATATATATATATATATATACACTTATATATACATATATATGATTCTAATCATATAATATATATATACGATTATAATCACTTCAACACGTGATTCGTTTATCACATATTACCACAGGTGAAAAAATAAGAGATGGGGTGTCGGTCCTGACCGTCTTCGACTTTATTTTCAAGCCATTGACGAAGGACTGATACATGGTGTTAGAAATCTTAGTATATACATACACATATATACTCATATAATATATATATATATATATATATATATATATATATATATATATATAATACATATATATATATATAATATATATATATATATATATATATATATATATATATATATATATATATATATATATATATATATATATATATATATACTAGAGAGGCAGTACTGACGAACATACACAACTATTTGAGACTTCGGATCCACCACCAACGGGTGTCAAAGGGGGAGTGATCAAAGTTCATCGGGCTAGTGGTAGGAATCACAATATACTCTCAAGGGAAAATACCGACAAACATACTGACCCTAGGTGTCAGGGGGGAGGGGTGAAAAACTCATTACTACTACTGGCACCGTATTGCATGTATTTCCCGGGGTTCGATCACTACGAGTAAGAAATCAATTTCTGTGAAACACGTGCTCATGTGTTGATTAATTCCTTAATATCCACGCTGAAGGGGTAATTCGAATGAAATGACACCAATTGACTCACAGGTGGGTCGGGAAGCTGGGTAAAATTCGCTGGTATGTTAGGTGGTAGCCTGCCCATGAAAAACCTCAGGTACAGATGCACTTAAGTTCCAACTTCTAATGTGACTTGTGTGAGTCAACTGGTAGCGCCCTGGCCTTTCATTTGAGAGTGCGGAGTTCGATCCCGATGTGAGTAAAAATTTATATATATATAATATATGTGTATATATATACACACATATATATATATATATATAATATATATACACGCACAAACACACACGCATGTATATATGTGTTTGTGCACGAGTGGGTGTATTCTGATATCCTTTTTTTACGGAAGGTTTGTGCGTGAAGTACTTCACGTCTCCATAAATATTTTTATGTATACAGAAAATTGATAGTTACGCAGCTTGTTAAATAAAGAGCAGAAAACATCAATGTTGTTTTTGATCCTAAATGGACAATCAATAACGACTGAGCATTTCCGCGAGATCCGTTAGTATAAATTTGCAATCGATGAATATGAAATGATCTTAAATTGATCTCTTTACCGCTGTCATGACTCACTTTTGTTATCCCTGTACATACAAATCCATTGATCCTTGACCGGTACTTTTTCCTATGCAAGAATGGCTCATGAGAACACGCATCCGAGTTAATAAAATATTTAAAAATGCGACCATCAGGAAGTTATTGGGTGATAAGCCGTGTTATTGTGTGAAGTCAAGAATTCAAGTATTTTATATCGAATATTCCTTGCATGACATATACCAGCGAATTTACATTCTTTTTTTAACCTGCTATACGCATAGGTAACTAGATTTCTGACGGTTTTTTTTTCTTCAGTCATTGGGTTCTAGTAACACACGTGGAATACGTTTCGATCTGGTTGTGCTGTACCTTGGCACTTTTCCTCCTAGTGATAAAGAATACCCTTTTCCAATTTCATTAACCTATAATCACATAAGTACAAAACGATTAGTGACGAAATGTTAGATCAAAGAAACGGTATTCCTGATGCTTTACTCTCACTTTCCATGCTCACAGTGACATAAAAAAGAAAATGCTGGTCAATCAAAACAAATATAAGAGCACAAATCTTAGCTAAGGAAGATCATACATTGATTATCTGGACAGGAAGACCCACAGCACTAGCTGACATGGGTTGGTATCTTGTCCGTGGGACAGTGGGTCATAATGGGAATGAGTGGTTGCAATGGTAACAGCAAGGCAAATGGGTCCATCTAACTCTTCATTAACTATATGTTTACATAAACTTTCATATGAAACAAGCATTGTATCCAGAGATACAATGAAATGCAATGAAAATAACACCTAAACAAGTGAAAAACAAGATACGTTTGTATTTAAATGCACATTAGTTGCAAAATAAGTCAAAATAAGACAATGCGAAAACGTTACGGAATTTGAAAGAAAAATTGTAAAGCAAGCATAAGCAACCTTATCGCTGTTATGAAGTCTGTTCCCCAGTTTTAAAGTGGAGATCTCGCCAAAAGAAATATCACCCGCTAACTGCACGGACACAGGTACTAATTGGAACTTCAAAAGTTCAAGCGAAGATGCAATGTGTTACTACCGTAATACAATTCTCCTTGTAATTTAATAATTTACTTACATATTAAATTAATTAATTAATCTATTTATTTGTTAATTTATCTGTTTTTCTACTAACTGATCTCCTCTTTCTGTACTTCCCATTACCTTCTGTTGCTTCTTTTGAATGAACACCATATTCTTAGGAAGTTTGAATTTCAAGTCAGTGGCCCCTGTGGGCTTGTTCCTTATGAATAGGGTTTACCCTCTGAACAATAATAATAATAATAATAATAATAATAATAATAATAGTGTGTGTACCCTACTGAAATAATATTCTTCATGGAAGGCCAAATATCTTAATCATTAAGAGCTTCGAATACACTAACTATAATGGTGATTTTCAGAATTTTCGACATGTCGTTTAGCTCAAATTATAATAAATGAGTGTGTTACATACAGATCAGGGGCATGGATGAATATAGGTTCCTTGAGCCAATATAAAGAAAGACATTGGAAAACTCTCTTTTGAAAACAAGGAATCACGACTATTCAATGAGTTGTCCTGAGAGCTAAGATGTGGACATTTCAAGAGAAAATTAAAGACGTGCCAACTTCAATAGTTCTTCCACAGTAAGGCAAATCATTCAGAAAAAACGAGAAAACTGTATTAAACAAATAAATGAGGCCTTCCTGATGGACAAAATAGGGGCAAATTTGAAGTCCTAAAAACATAATAAATTTTGAACATTAAATGAGATGGGATTAAAAATTTTCATCTAAATTTTATCAAGCGCATGTTTTCATTGATAACATGCGCTTCCGTGACAAAATTTAGTACTGCCGATGGATTCTCCGAAATTCAACTGTGCATTTTTCTAAGCGGTGAATCGATGGAGCTACCAAAACCGGATAGTTAGAAGGATGTTGTAATCTGTACGAAAAATCATATTGATGGGGGAATGCATAATTCCAGGTAGCTAAAAATACAATCACTGTTAAATTTTCCGGATATCTTCAAATCGACAGATTTTATGCCGTGTACATTCAAAGAAATTTTTCCATTGGTTACTTCAACGTCAAAACTCGTCAGAAATCTATAAGTTAATGACAATCATACTTCATATAAGAGCCTGGCTGACCGTTACCTGGGATAATCAGATGATAAAAAACTCACTTTTACTCATTTTTCTGAATTGATTGCAATGAGATGATACATGTTTAACCCAACATGATGAATGAATATGTATACTCTATGACAGATACATTGTCCTATCAGTGATAAAAAAAAAAAAGGAAGTACGAATTATTATAAGTAAACGAAGCCTGCTATTGCCTTTCCACGGGAAATGGTAAAAATGTAAAGATTTTTTTACAGTCCACTTTGTGACAGTATAATGTACAAACTATGACATGTAACTGTAAATCGGTTAACTATAATTATCCAAGCTGCACCCGTAATTAGAAAAACAAAATGCTACAGACCCAAGTGCCCCAGTAAGGACAGCAACCCATTGCTATAAAAGAAATGCATAAGCAAAGAATGAATTACAGTATATGAGTATGAGACTCATATAAGGCTGCTCAACAAAAAATAAATTGCACTAAATTTAAACTTATCACGATCCTATGATTCAACAATATGATTAGCAAGACTTCTATAATTTGTTTACAGCTGGAATAAAACTTCTAGAAGTTTTATGGCACTGAACCATAACTACATCAAGATAAAATATGGGAAGATCTGAAAGCAAAGAATTATCAGTTATAAAAAAATTCTGTAGAGCTAGCACAATGAGCTAACTGAACTATGATACCCGAGATTAATACTAATATCTACTATTAAAAATGCATGAAACACGGATGTCTATCCAACAATTAAAGACGACAAGGTGCTGAAGATCGAACAGGCAAACAATATTCAAAATATTGAAGATTAATTGAGCAAAATAATTTCCTCGGGATGGTCAAGTTTCCACAAATCTTGAAAGGCTGACTATACCGATTTCTTGCGCAACTGGAGAAGAGATGTGCATGACACGTTTATCAAAGGATAACTTGCAGTCAAGAAAGATATCTAGAATTCAAAAGATTCATGGTTTTACTCCAAATTTATAAAGAATATTTATAACTGCTTTTGGCAAAACAAAAAATTCATGAGGCATGGCAAACACAAAATTCATGAGGCAAAATACTGAATCGAAATGTAATTCCTTGATCACGGCAGCGAAGTGAAATCTAGTTTCTGGTGAAGACGGGCGATCGATGTCAAGTCCGTCCCCTGCCATTAAATTCGAACAAAACCGCAGAAAGAAATGACATAACTATCCCCAACGGTGCGCAACAACCATCAATCTGTTCCGAGCTAAACCGACCGACCAATACCTCTCCGCCGAACCGGATACATCAACCGGAAGAGGAAATGAATATTTTGTCCGCCGCATCATAATTGACAACTGTAAAATTGACAGCACCATCAGATTCATCCTGACCAACCAGGGAGGAGAAGGAAGGCGTACACTTATCCATCTCCTGTAATAGCATGCGAGGTCTGGACTTTTTTATGGACTTCTTTCGACGTGGATGGAGCAAAATAACCGAATTTTTCCTTCCCAGGAGGTAATGGTCACGGAAATGGCATGAGTAGTAAAAGTGACAACTTATTTTTAATCTTAGTATCAGACAGAGAGTTCGAGTTATCCGGTTATTTGTGTACGTGAGTCTGTTTGTCCAATTACACCTCCGTTTTGTGCAATAAGGATCACTTGTGTCTCTGTGTATGGAAACTTAATTTTTTCAAGCAAAATCACAAATAATGGAAGTGATTAATGCCATCAAGTTTACATCCTCTCTGCCTCTCCTACAGGATACCTCCTTTCCATTTCGATACTTCTGCTGACGATTCAGCCCTCCATATCTTTTCTTAATCACAATACAGCCCTTTTCTGTCCATTGCCTTCAATCTCGAATTGCTCTATCCTCATCAATTAACTCTTATGTTCTGAGCTCATTTGGCTGGGTATTCCATAATTTCGTTATATTCAGTGGTTCCAAAACAAAATTTCTTATTTCTCCTCCTCCCCTCTCTCGCAATATTTCAGTTATTTTTTATATAACTGAATGGAGCCTCTCCCACCCGATATTTTAGGTGTCCAAGCCCAGGTTGCCCTCCGCCCTTACTGTAAAGTTCAAGTTAGTAAAATTGTGTCTGAAAATTGATATATTTTATATACCTTTTTTTATTTCCTCAACTACATTATGGGGCCTAATATTGAATGTATTTATCCCTTTTTGAAGTATTATTCTCATACTCAGGCACTTCTCTTGCCATCCTCCTCGATGAGACTGAATCTAAAGTTGTTTGTTTGATCAGCAATCTCAATCTTACCGCACCATTCTCTCTCTCTCTCTCTCTCTCTCTCTCTCTCTCTCTCTCTCTCTCTCTCTCTCTCTCTCTCCAAGTACTATTTCGGTCACTACTCCTTGAGCTCACGGGAGGAATTGCTTATCCTATCAGATGCCTATTTTTGCACCCGCCAAGAGAGATTCGAGTTGATTTCGAACTCAGATGTACAAATTCGATACTAAGGTAGATTCATGGTTTAATATTAGAAAGTATTAAAAAACCATGTTACATAGTGAAAAATTTTAATAAACAGCCATGACAAACTTCGCACTTTACTATCAAAGTAGAGATGGAATGATTTCGATTCTAAGCACAGAATTTGAACGCGACAGGAGTATCCCAGGCGAGTCGAAATCAACTTACAATAATCATGATGAGTGACTGTTTATGTCAGTGCCATCTCTGTATCAAAACCCAAAAGGGATAGATTTAATCCTGGTCGGGGAAGATGTACCTTTCTCATACGATTCCCTCTGGGTATAACTTATTCCTTAGCTACAATGAGTTCAGAGTTACACACACACACACACACACACACACACACACACACACATATATATATATATATATATATATATATATATATATATATATATATATATATATATATATATATATTATATATATATGTGTGTGTGTATAAATCAGCGTTACGTTCCTTTAATTATAATACCAGAGACAGAGACAGAGAGAGGAAGGGGCGCGTGAGGGTTACAAAGAACAATATATTGTATAACGGGCAAAGTGGAATATAGAACACAGTGCGTGATGCTCTAGCGTAAAATTAAACTCAGATGTTTTTTCTTGATATGAGATTTCTGGTTGGATATGAATTTACTCACGCGATAAAAAAGACGCGATGAACAGCTTGAGGATTTTATACTTAAATAAAAAAAACACATCATCTACTTTGAGTATGGAATTATTTATATCTTTTCACATACCGTACCTAGAAGAAATCATTTCATGGTCATTACTCATTCAAAGAAAATTACTGAATATTATAGCATTCTTTAAAAATAAAACAGTCACACTGATGTGTTTTTCCAAAAACTACTCTTATAAAAAAAAGTGGAAATAGCTCTTGCTTGGAATTTTCAGAATGTCGAAATATAGGCCTTATATAATAATAGAAATAAATGTATACAAATTTTTCGCAAATTTCTTCCACTTTTAGACATAGGGTTTGAATCAACAAAACAATTTAATCTGTGTATTAGATATGCATTGTGGTTTATTTTTGCTGGAAAAGCAAGAACACAATTTCTCATATATACAGATCCTTCTTTAGAGTTGCAAGAAATTGCCTACCGTTGATTATCCAGTGATATAAGTGGACCAAAACACTGACATATTGAAAGACTACAAAAGTTGTACATACGAGGACGAAGATAAAGAGGTAATCCCTTTGGATATAATTCACGTAAAATCAGAAACGAAACAAAAGGAACTTCTCAGGCAGATGATAAAGAAAGCTGACGAATTATTTATTTATCTTTTATACACACTAGCTTACTCTCAAAATCGGGGGGAGGGGGGGGAGCGTTAAGTTCAAAGGATCTTCTGGCATTTACAGCAGTGACATCGATTCTTCCAGTGCGTTGAGTATCCCACAAATGCCGGCTTTATCTTCTTTCCTTTTTCCATTAGCTCTCTTTTTCCATGCAGCCATCGTGGTTTTGCCAAAGGATATCCTCCTTTCGACTTTCAATTTTCTTTTCATTTTTTTTAAAGCCCCCACTCAAGACAAAGGCCCTACTGGCGCCACTGAGAATTATCATCACTGCATTTCTTTTTCCCGAGCGATGCCCCTCTACGAAAAATGCTCGCGTGTCCACCAGATAGTTAATTGATTGAATGATTATCACAAGCTGGCGTTACAGCAACAATTTCGATTACTAATCTCCGCCCTGTCTTTTCACTCAAACAAAACTGACTAGCTACCAGGTACATGATTCACCACTTAAGTTACAATGAATTTTTCAAGAAACGGGATCAAATCCTTTCACTTCCATAGGATCAAACTTTGGGATCTCGCTGTGTGAGACGAGGTTGGAACCAAAGCTGGATATCTATATATATATATATATATATATATATATATATATATATATATATATATATATATATATATATATATATATATATATATATATATGTGTGTGTGTGTGTGTGTGTGTGTGTGTGTATTGCATGCACGCTCAAAGTTATGATCTCGAACTGGGCTATCAAATCACGTGGTCATACACTCATCATGGAAATTTATGTTAATAATCTTCTCATACCTCATATTAAAACCAAAGGAAGAACGAAGAGTGTCCTCCCAAAATTAAGACGGAACCATTCGCTTGTTTCTATCGCATTCTCTTTACAAATATTAATAGTTTTCTACATGAAAAATTAACCAGTACTTTCCTTTCTAAAATCAAACAAAATTAGAGTTGAAGGTGTGACGTCCATGAGATTGAAGTTCCGTTCTCGACTGGAAGGTTATCTCCCTGCCTTGTAGAACTGATATTCTAAGATTCTACACTAAAGTATTTAGTTACTGCCACAGTCATTGTAACCTTTTTCATCGTAGTCTGAATGAGAAATTCCAAAGAGCTTCTAGGTTTACAAAATACCAGTCATATTCTGTTATTACAACTTTCTTACTGCATTCTGCATCATTTACTAATCACGAAGAGTAAATAAATGATGTTAGATATCTCAGTCGTTCAAGGAACATCATGGTTCCATTATTTTTAAGTTTAATAACCCTTTTAATCTAGACTGCTTTTCAAGTTTTTTAACTTGCGCGGCTTTAGCTGTAGGCTGATAGGAATTGGGAATAACTCGCTAGTTGTACAACACTTACTTATTAATAATTTATTTATTTGGGAATTTTTCTACCAATATGATCAAGACGGTATTTTTCATATTTCTTAATCTGTGTGATGTTTGTTGTAGACAGATAGCAACTAGAAAATAACTCACCTGTTGTAAACCATTCTTACCCCCTAGGTCATAAGTATATTTATATTCTTTCCACGAAGAGCTAATACTTTGAAAAAGAAAATGGCAAATTTTATATCACATGGACAAAATAGTCTGATCTTGATCGAACTAAATTATGAAATTCTTCGTTCTAATGGCGAAACGAAAGACTTGCACTAGCATACTGAGTTTTTGAGCTTTGTAATGTACTCACTTGACAAAAATAGGGAATATTTACGTAACTCTGCGGTTTCTTCTTATTTCTCATAAGTTAAGTTCATTATATGTCAATGCATTTCATTGTATGATATTTGCGATACTTAAACGCAGTGTTCAGTATACCCATAGACTATCTGTAATATCTATAAATAAATAAATAAATATATATGCACTTCGTTTTATATAGGATGACTGAATCGAAGAATTTGCATTTGCATTCGTAGGTAAAAAGTATACGGGCTTCAATCAAAATCAACAAGTCAAAGTAATAAAAAAGTTAACCTCCTGTACAGTTACTAAATAACTGAATAACCGAAACAAGTGAAGGTTGGCTGATGATGACGATGTTTACAATGGTAATGGAAGAAGAAGAAGAAAAGGGGCATGAGAGTTGTGTGGCAGGTAGGTGACAGGGTGGGGGAGGGGAATGGGTGGAGGAGGGAGAACAACCACGCCTACCTTGGGTTCCCTTACGTCCTGACGGGACTACATTTTCTCAGCTGGGTAATATGAGAGTGGTTGGAGCTAATCATTTAATGAAGGTTCGACACACGAGAAAAAAATTTTTGCCCTTTATGTGTTTGTGTAAACAACAGGTGTTACAATGTGCGTTCGTTTCCTTTAGCCATGAATCAAGTACAAAAAAATTATCTTAAAGATTATTAAGCAAACATAATGAATGTGTATTTAGATGTTAAGAGGGACTGCCTACCTCCGCTTGTCTTATAGATATTGCATCAGGCATTGCTGCAGCTTCGTGTTCGCTGTGCATGTCAACTTCAGCATTCCCATACATGTGTGAAATCTCAAAGTCAGTGGTCAACCGATTCGACCAATTTTTCGTACCATTAATTCAAAGATGTGGAATCCCACAGACTAAGCTTGCTCACTATTTCTTTATACGCAAACACATACATACATACATACATACATACATACAAATTTCATTGTACCTGTGGTGGCCTAGGCAGTATATTATGTACTTGGTTGTAAGTCGATTGTGATGGACCGTAATCTGAGTAGAAAACGGCACCAGACTAGCAACCTCATGCCAGAAGACTAACACCTTTTAAAGTCACCTGCTCTGAAGGAAATAGCACAAAGAGGAGTACACACACATATACACACAATTATATATATATATATATATATATATATATATATATATATATATATATATATATATATATATATATATATATACAGTCCATAACAATCGACTCACTACCAAGTAAATTATTAACTGCCTAGGCCACCGTAGGCACGATGGGATTTAACAGATGCGAAAAGTACTACAGACTTCTAACATGAGTCTTTTTGGTTAGTGAGACCATCATCCAATTGAACTACGATATATATATATATATATATATATATATATATATATATATATATATATATATATATATATATATATATATATATATATTGTATACATACATGTATGTGTGTGTTTTGTGAGCGGGTGTGTGGAGATTGATAAAGAAAATATATGTATATAGCCTTCTGAGTCTCTTGAATATTTTTAATTAGAATGGGCAAAGGAAATTAGCTATAAGTATATTTTTGTTTGTATGGTAATCAGCCATTGCCACACTTCCAGAAAATACAAGGTCTTACATAACTCCCATTTACTTTTCAAGGTCTTCAGTCTCATACCTGTTTGTCTATGAGAGATGAAATTCCTGTCTTTCTCTTCCTCTCTCTTATTATAGTTCACAAAGTGGTAAAAAAAAATAAAAAGTTTCTCAAGATGTCATATGTTGACCGTATTGATTCAAGTATGGAATGTTGCAGTCATGTGAAGATGGGTTTCATTGGTTGTTTTTCCTCTTCTTCATATCTTCATTCTTCGCTGGTCTAGGTGACATTAGTTGTGACACTAGTTAACAGAAGCCAATGAATCGATCGATCCATCGTTACCTTTTTCTTTCATAATTGGAATTCTCTTCATGCCCCTGTTTAACCTGACTGTTACAACCTTTCCCTTTTTGCGCTTCGGCTTTCTTTAAGGCCACACATTCTGCCTTTTTTATTTATTTGCTCTTGTTACTTTAGAGCCTGGCCTTAATAGAGCTTTACGGTACAAATAAACAATAGAGTTTTTCACCAATGGTTAGTGCGCTATCTGGGAAAAAAGAGAAAATACCCGGAAATACCTATGATGATATATTTTTATCTTGTATATCGCACAGGATATAAGACATTTCATTTTACGTTAAACCGGAACGCTTTTAAGTATACCTCTTTAAGCACTGACAGAGAGAGAGAGAGAGAGAGAGAGAGAGAGAGAGAGAGAGAGAGAGAGAGAGAGAGAGATGTTACACCAAGAAAAGTAGTAACTGCCCTTGTCATTTTCTATAATAATCTTCGAAACTATTAATAAAGTCACTTTTCATAATATCAGCATTGTATAATACAATATTTCAAATAAAACCATGCATATGTGCATATCGTATCCTAGGAAATAAATTATTTATCTATATGCATTTGTTTTTTATATGCTGATAAAAAAGGATTTTTAAACATTCCTACAAACTGAAGTCTTCCCAAGTACGAAATGTTTCTTCACAACCCATTAAGGATTAAGCGATAATAATTGATATATAATATCTCAATAAAATGTCTTCAAAAGTAATGAAAACATGATGTATTATAATTACGGCTCTCATCATCATCATCTGCAATACCATCTTTAATTTCACAGGATTCCGCATGGTGCAGAAACTCATTTTCTTACGCATAATCATGCTACTTCGCCGCCTCTCTATCTTCAGTCTATTAATAATATTATAGTAATGTTATTCTGGTAGAGACTGCTGCCTGACCTTATGACTTGACCTCAATATAAGCGAACTTTTACTACACGTTCCATTCCATGGTTACGAACCTATATCTAAGTCTTAATGACAGAGATTCATCAAATAAAGGTTTTGCTCCGGATCAAACAACCCTTTTAATGTTGGTATATGACCTTTAGGTAAACATTTTATAGTTTTGAAATGTATTTTTGCTGCTTTCAAGGACGGAAAACCCCCACTTTTTACTTCAGGAAATTGAATGGGTGCTCCGTTTCCGGAAAGTGGCAAAACTAACAAAAAAAATTTTTTTAAAGGTGGAAACGTTTCTGTAGCTATGCGACTGGCAAAGTTAAATCTTGTCGGTTTTTTCTGTAGCTATGCGACTGGCAAAGTTAAATCTTGTCGGTTTACTGTAAGCTTTACCGCTGTACTTCACATATTAGTTAAAATGGTGGTTTGAATTATGGAGAAAGAATCCCAGATAATAATTTTTTTTATTTCACCGTTGATTTCAGTGTTTGCATCGAATTCAACCAAAATGTAGACTTTATTGTTTAGCTGCTTTTCCTGCACTAAGTATCCTTTTTATATAAATGCACTTTTGTTTTCTTTTGTATTTTCTGGTTACAGTGAACCATTTTCTTTTTTACCTTGGTTTTCCTATACTCTATTGAAGAATTAATTCTTGAGATTTACTTCCTTGATCATAACCTCTCCATCGCTCATCGGGTTTATCAAAACCAATTATTCAGATACCTAATAAATTTATGATTATTCTTATCTGAATCTAAGGCTTTGTAATGACATGCGCATTGAAAAAGTACGAAGAATTCGAGAAGTTATGAGGATATTATAGTTGTTACAATTATATAACAATATACAGTATATATACATATATATATATATATATATATATATATATATATATATATATATATATATATATATATATATATACACTGCAAGGATGGGACCTCTTTTCTCGCAACCTCACTCGTTTTTACATTTTTGCAAAGTAATTGAGAAAGGAATAAAAATTAATGTCCCTCATTAATTACTAGAATTGAGGTTTCAACTCGCCCCTTCATAACCTTTCTCTTTCATTCCCCAAAATGGATAAGACTAAACCCTCTCTTTCTGTTCAAAGTGACTGCCTTTTAGGCCTAATTCCAGGTACCCCTGCATGAAGCAAGGCAAGGGAGGATCCAAAAGAGAAAGTTGGCCCCCCCCCCCTCATTCTGAACCCTCCACATGGGTTGACTGATACCATGCGGTCGACATTATAGAAAACGTGACGAAAATTGACCTTTGCTTCATCTGGAAGAGACGCCCAGGGTAATCCTCGAAGGTCATATATAGGCGCTGCAACAGAAATCGAGAGAAATCGCTCTGAACACGATCTGAGGACAGATGTTCCGACCTTGCTGTCCTGTTGAACCCTCCTGAACATGTGGTCGACCCCGGGGCTCAACCAGTATATTTTGTAGTGGCATTATAATTCGCTCCTCCACCGTCAGCACCCTACTGAATGAGTACATCATCATCTTGACTGACGTAATGTGCCGGAGTAAGGTCCTTTTAGCCAGTCACAGTCCCTGTTATTTCTCTGTTTAATGATTCTTTTATTTTTCCATTGTGCGACCACCTTCGGTAATTTGTGTTGGAGCATTCAGTGTTAACGTAATTATGCATTAGTGTTGAACTGAGTTATCTGGCACCATCTGTGCATTCCTCAGTTTCCCTTTGAGCATCTTATTATTATTGAAAGTAACCGTCTTGCATATATTTGCAGATAGGCCTCAACTGTGGAATCTCTCGGCTGATCCATGTGCAGTTCCCCCCTCCCATTGCGATGTTCCCTGTTCCGAAGACATCGTCAGCATAGAATATTCATTCTGTGTAGGATTCATTATTTTAGCAGGCCCTTGTTATTACATGCCAGTAATTCGTCATTCTTCTGATCTGTGTTTGTTATGTAAATATAATTAGTTAAGAGAACCCTTGAGTTTACTTAATTTCCCCCACATGAAGAAGGCCCTAAGCCATAGATTTCCTTTGCTTTGTCTATGAATTGTCCTAATATTGAGTCAGATGTGTAATAAATAAAAGGAACTCCCTGCATTATCCGTTGCCGCCCAGAGTCAAGTAAGTATCCCGGACATTCGTAGCAATATATATATATATATATATATATATATATATATATATATATATATATATATATATATATATATATGTATATATATACCTTTATATACATATGTATATATATATATGTATAATCTAAAAATGGCCATATATGAATTTGAATAACCCGCTATATTTCGGCCAATACACATCGGCCAATGTGTATTGCCCGAAAATGCTAGTTTATTCATGTTCCTTTCCTCTTATTGGCCTTTTTAGAAAAAAAATATCTAGCTGTTACATTAGAAAGAGAGCAGCAAAATAGAAATATATATATATATATATATATATATATATATATATATATATATATATATATATATATATATATATATATATATATAAATAAATATATATATATGTGTGTGTGTGTATCTATGTGTGTGTGTTTTTATAAAATTGAGGAGACTTTCCAAACATTTGAACAAAGCGTTATTTACTCCCTTCGGACAATTCGAATTACTCGATTTGTTTCCTTCAAATATAGTTTAAACGATTTTTTCTAACAGAAATACAATGGTTCTAGTAAGGATTATATACTTTAGGCATTTCTTACATTATCTTTAGGAATCATGCAATTTAGTTTTGAGCTGCATGGAATACTGTAAATGAGATTACATACTACTCTATGTACTTGATACGAACTGTTCAAGAAATAAACACGCAATTTTTATAATGTGAAGTGCATTATCGCTCACATTAGTGCTCTACAAAGTCATTATGCCTTAGTTTTTGTCATTTACTAGTAATAAGGATTCCTTCTTTCACTGCTAAAGCTATGTGTTTGTCTCTTTCCTGTGATATTTCTGAGCAAATGAAGGAAGTATTTACCTGTAAGTCCTGGCACGTAAGACCTCAATATTGAAGGTTATCAGAACTAACCAAAAATGTCGCCAAATAAATGCTATGAAGGAAATACTGCACATGACAAAAACAATATCAAACATAAAACGAGAAATTTTTTTTTTTTTGTTCCATCGTTACATTGCCATTCCAATGTTTGAAAATAAGACGAGAATAAAGTTTGAAAAATAGGAATTCTGGAAAAACATATTGGAACTTGATTGAACCGAGAAAAAAAGAAATAAAAAAAAAACTTATCAGCAGACAAAACCACAGAGCAGCAGGGCATCTGAACCTCGAGTAAGGCAAATAAAAAAAAACTATTGCAGCAATGACATGTGAACAGATAATGAACATTTCAAAATATTCGGCGTAATTCTACTCAATTTTTTGCTCTTTATTTTATGTTACTTAGACCATTGCAGCTCTCAGACATCAGTTTCCTATATTTATTTTCTCCCCACTACGCAATTCGCGTTTACCGACGACCGCATTCACAATAACCAGAGATCACGTGCGGCTCGCAAACAACGCCTGCCCGGTAATTTTCGAAATTAAACAAATGAACTCCCCGAGAAATATCGGGACGGTTTTGCATCAAGACGCAATTCAATTTACGTCCAGCTCTTCATTTATTTCAACTAATTGCGGATTATTCCCGAGTTTATATTCTATTCCCGAAATGTAAACAAATATTGTCGCCAAAGCAACAGATGGAAACATGGCAAGGCCGACTGCATGTCATCGTGTGGTTTTCGTTCAATATTTTTCCAATCCTCGACTACTTCATTCTCCGATGCAAAAACAACAGTCACACTGAAACGCGATCTCGGTGTCTGACGTGTGTTTATAAAAAAGAAAGAAAAACATTTCGTGGTTTTCCTTCCCGATATACCAGCGATGTGCACTCGGGCAAGGGTGCACATGTACAACCCGAGCGATAATGCAGGCAAATATGACCTTCATTGGTAAGCAACTCTATTATGAATTCGCCTCAACGGTATCTTTTTTTCTATATAATTTCTTTCCCAGATTCGAAGCAATCACGTATGTATCTTGGAATCTTAATTCTACAACTTACAGACAAGCGTATCAATTGGAAATAAGATGTTCAGGAAAATTTCTCTAACATGCTTTGATTCGCAATTGGAAATCGATTTGGCATCCGAATTCACCGATATACGCAATCAGACATACGCTGTATGGATGAATATATTCACGCACAATTCAGAATGCATTCTTTATATGTGTTTAAATGTAACTTGTATTTTAAGCTGATCATTTTAGACAAATACATACACAGACAAAGACACACAGACACACACACAGTGTATGTATATATATATATATATATATATATATATATATATATATATATATATATATATATATATATATATATATATATATATATATATATGTATATGTGTGTATGTGTGTACATTTAACTGACATCAACCAGTTCTATGAGGAATAACGTGTAAGTGCGTTCATACAGATACACATATATGTACATATAAACATATATATATATATATATATATATATATATATATATATATATATATATATATATATATATATATATATTTTATATTTATAAACATATGACAATTTCCTCACAAAACGGAATTCATGCTTGGGGTGCTACCCATTGAGATTTTACCTCGTGTTTTGTAGTAAGGTTGCTAGCTGAAAACTCCTCTTCACGTTCAGCGCAATGCACCTCATTTCCATTAACTATCTGGTTACTAAGTCACTGCCTAGATCAACAGAGTCACACTGTGATTCAAACCAATGTGTCCAAATCGAGCAACCTCGCCACGAAATGGACCTTTGCCCTTTCGCTGGGTGAGTTGATTATTATAACCACTTCCAACTGATTTCCCTCGTACTAAGTATACGTCATGAGCATTTATGTAACTTGCAATAAATTAAATTTCAGGCCTAAAGTGGGTTGCACCCGGAATGAAGTTGCTAGGAGTTACAAGCTTACAGCATTGCAAAAGGTTATTTCTACCCTCTAGAATCAGTGTTATGTATGTGGCTACCCACTATACGTTTCAAGCAAATTGTATAGTAAGCTCTCTCGAATAACAGTGTAGATAATGCAATCCCCTTTTATGTCATATATAAACATATAAACATAAGCAGTGTTGCGAAGACAGTTCTCACATGGTAGAGGTGAATTTGCTTTGTGAGTAGGGTGGAGTTTCAGTGCACTGATGAGCATCCTCTGTAGCCGCATGAGGTGGCAAACGTTATGGAAGTAAGTTTTCTGCACAAGGAGGTTCACACTAGAATCAACAGTTCAAGTATAAGTGTAATAGTTACCGATGTATTGCTCTTGCTCTAAAACCGTCTGCTGCTAAAGAAAACTTCTTTATATGAGTACATATACACACATATGCATATATAACCATACATATATGTGTGTATATATATATATATATATATATATATATATATATATATATATATATATATATATATATATATATATATATATATATATATATATATATATATATATATATATATATATATATATATATATATATATATATATATATATATATAGATATAGATATATATATATATATATAAATATACATATAGAGAGAGAGAGAGAGAGAGAGAGAGAGAGAGAGAGAGAGAGAGAGAGAGAGAGAGAGAGAGAGAGAGGATAAAATGATAAAAACACCTCCTATTAAAGGACATTCATATAAACCACATAGGCGCTTGAGTATCCCTCTCTTCATTATCATAAAACCATACGTGATTGGCTGGATAAACTTTGTCCAGAAAGTGTAATTTGCTAATAGAGCTGTATCTTATCTATAGTATTTCACCCATCCATATACAAAACTATTGTATTCATTGTTGCTTTGGTCAAGATATTAGAAATGACAAAGAAAAAAAAGGCTTCAGTAAGCTGTTTTATTATTATTTTTCGAAGCGTATGATTTACCTTTAAAGATACATTTGTAACAAATGTATCTTTACTTATTCAGGTTCTTTAAAAATACATTTGCACCAAATGTAATTTTGCTCTTACTTATTCAGGTTCTTTAAAGATACATTTGCACCAAATGTAATTTTGCTCTTACTGATTCAGGTTCTTTTACCATTATCTATAGATCTTTTCTCTATATTGGCATTATTGCCAAGTTTTAGAAAACAAGGACCTGTGTTTATTGCTAATTCACACGTTGTCTATCCTACTTTATTCCATATGCTTAAGATAAAAAGTCAATAAAAGTAACTTCTGCTCCTTTTGATCGATCAGTAATTTTTGGGTGATGAATTCTAGCTTAGGGTCTTTTTCATGTTAATTTCTTCCATCTCTTTGCACATAATAGAACGGCGCTCTTAAACACGACGTTTTTTAATTGAACCATAACGCGATGCGTCCATAATCTTTCATTTGGAATGGAGCCCCAGAATGGGGTGAGGGATGTTGGGGGGGGCGTTCTTGTTTGCGGGATGGGGGTGAGGTGTTGTGGACACACAATGACAGACAACTGTTATTTGGGAGCGTTATCACGTCAACAGTAACCAGCACGGATTGAAAATCGCCTGTTGGATCTATAACAGTGGAACGCTCTTCGAACGATTAGGTTACGACAAATTTTAGTTTTTTTTTTTTAGGTACAGTTAGTTTTCGGATGGTTTTAAGATGACAAATTTTCTAGCAAGTCCATTTTTTTATGACTGAGTCGAAAGTGTTATTTTGGTTTTCCGAATTTTTTTCCCTTTACGCCCACTTTTCAGATGATATTTTATCCAAAGCAAACTGAATTCACATTTCCTAATAATTGGGGAGAGCTCTTTGAATGACTAATTTAGAGAGTGTTGGATTAATACTGGACATAAAAAGATTTTGGGAGACGATTACAATAAGATAATTATTTTGTGATCATAATTTTGTAAGTGGTAAAAGGAACCCAAGGTTAATGGTTTGAGAGGAAATTTCCATCAAGGACATTTTTCATCGCAAATACAACCATTTTTTAAGTTAGTTCAGTAACTAGATATTTAAATTTCAGTTACTGAAATCAGGGTAAAAATTTGAATGAGAAATTGAAATTAAACCGAAGCTATGGTATAATATAAAAATTGTTGTCATCCATTCTAACTTAAAACTTACTACCTATGAGACAAAACGAAAATAAGCAAAAAGAAAAAAGGAAATAAATAAACCCCGACGAAATAAAAGAAAACTCGACTCTTCCAAAACCCAGCCGCCAGAAAAATATTTCTGCGGTCACAGTGGAGAACAGCTGCTGTCGGTTTCGGAATATACAACTGTCCGACACCAATCAAAATAAAGTCACCCAGACGAATAGATATGTAAATATATACACGGGGCGCTGTCGTATTCTCTCATGACCATCTCCTCCTAATCCAGGGACTCGGCATCCCCTGCTCACCCAAACGGAAGACGCCAAGTCAGTCATGAAATGGGAAAAACGGACGCCCCTAAAGAGATACGCTCCCCTCCGCTTTATGTCATACCCGATAACTCCACTAATTTCGCATTATTGGGCCCCTTCGGCTCACGGAATTTTGCACATGAAATGCCACTCGTTGCCTGGACTTCATCACAGAGGCTTTTGCTCTGGAAAAGAATTTACAAAAGGGATGATATTCGATTAAGCGGACTGTTGATTTCGAACGGTCAACTGAGCGCGGAGTGACGTAAGGCGTCTGTTCGACCACTCTGAAAGCTGGACTTGTTACATCTCCTCAATGCAATCTGACCAGAAATATATCCCCTGAGGAGCCACCGTATTGTCGCAGACCAGCAAACTCTTCTTTTCTTTCCCCTTGTGTTGACTCTCTCTCTCTCTCTCTCTCTCTCTCTCTCTCTCTCTCTCTCTCTCTCTCATCCAGTGATCAATAAACGTCTTGAGAGTTTGTAGCTTTATTTTTCGTATTGTAAGAATTAGCATACATAAGTGCAAAATCCCACTTAAAGGATGAGCAACCAGAAGGAGTTAATCCTCGTTTTTGGGGGTAAGGTTGTTATCCCCATGCCCTTAAAAAAAAACCTTGGGAGTGGTTGTGACAAGCGCAGTCGTGTAACTAGCATGGTTTTTAACGGAGTATGCCAAGCTGCACGTTTACACCTAGTATTACCAGGGACCTGTTGCTTGGTAGATAAGACTATATCTATATTATATATATATATATATATATATATATATATATATATATATATATATATATATATATATACATATACATATACTACCCCGTTTTCTTTGGAAACAATATATTTCCAACAATCTGGCCCTTTCCAAACACATTATCAGCAAGACTTCATTCTCACTTATTCGGAAACTCAATATTCACCACCAAAGCATCTTTCTTTGTTACCCTTTCATACTCTTCGAAGCCTGCAAGGCACACATTAATTCAGATTTCCCCCAAAGCACTCACTCTTACTATCACTGTTTTCCATCCCTGGGCCATATACAACCACTATTACTGTACTATCTGTCTATCTATCTATTTAGCTATATAGCGATATAGTATATCTGTAACTATATCTACATATATATATATATATATATATATATATATATATATATATATATATATATATATATATATATATATATATATATAAAACAACAGAAGTGGGCGACGGCCAGTGGGACACATCAGCGCGAAGGTGGACCATGGAAACGTAGTACGTACTAATTTCAGCATAATTCTTTATTTCCAATGTTTCATAATAACTTTATTACATAAATAAAATTACTTTAAAAATTGCTCTAAAAATCAATAAAATTCATAAAATACAACACAGTTAGAATACAAGATAAAAAAATAGAAAAAAAACAAAAAAGACATAAAAGCAAAATCAAAGACCGCTAACCAACCTTATACCAAGAAGGCAGAAGACAGAAGGTGCATAAATAAAAGTCAACTCAAGTAGAGCTGAGTGGAGGAGGTCTGGGTATTTAATGGGGAACCAGTTGTGTAATAAATAATGATTCCAGGATAGGCAGTTCGCATGCATTGGTTGTTTGGCCTATGATACAGAAATCATTTCTATCAATATGTTTTACAATTTTTTGAATGGTTTCTTATGCTTGAATGTTCGGGATTGGAGAGCCTACAGCCAGTAAGAAAACTTATTTAACAGATTCCTTGATTATTACGGAACGTTGGAAATAAAGAATTATGCTGAAATTAGTACGTTTCCATGGTCCACCTTCGCACTGATACACACACACACACATATATAATATATATATATATATATATATATATATATATATATATATATATATACATTTACCGATACAGTCTCCACGGTGAATGACCGCTGCCACTGAGCTTTTGTAACAATGTTATAATTACGTGACACAGTTGTAACAGGGAAAAAGCTAACTTGTACAAATCTACGTTTTAGATAACTATTGCTATTGCAACTAGGTGTTTTTATATTTGCAGAGGCTGTATTAATAAACTTTTGATCATGTAATTGATTATCTTGATTTAAAATAACTGTGTTTAGAGCAACATTAAATCTCATTTCGTTCGCTCTACTACACCTCCATTTACCTGTTTATTGACCCATTCAGCCATGAAAAAAGAGCATATTCTTCCCTTGAGTCAGTTCACCAAAAATGATGCCCTTACCCCATGATGATATCTTTCAAGCATGTGAACAGAGATGTTTGTGTGCTAATTTTTGAGCAAATTTCCTGACTACAGAATATCAACTCCACAGCAATCATTAAGCTGCCTTAAAATACCAGCAACTTTTCGAAATCTTATTACTGAAGATACAATTGCCTCCCCTCAATCATAGTTCTAGCTTTGCTTGGTAACTTTATTATTAGTTTTAAGAGATTAACTAATTAGTTCTTGGCATTTTATTACAGACTCCAGTTTCTATATCACTGGCTGAAAAGTTTTTGTTATGATTTATCCAGAGAAAAATTACAGTAGGATTGTACTACATTACCTTGTTATCCCTCTTATTCAGTGAAGAATGCAAATAAACATTTGAAAGCTTTTAATATATTCATTATAAATATACTCAGTAATTCCGAAAACTATTTTGAAAAGGAAACTGCAAAACTGAACAATAAATTTCAGAGAACTTTAAAAGGTTATTGCAAGATCAAGTATCTATATTTTATATTCAAGATCAAGTATCTATATTTTATATCTATCTCATATGAAAAATATCAAGCCTTTTAATCGGCTTTTGTTGTGAATAAAATCTACTCTGCTGAGAAGCGTCTGACTGTATATACTGAGTAACCTATACGATATGTAGCCCGTGGGTTAATAATGAATTATATGAAGAGAAGAGGGGTCTAAATGCAATGTTTCTTGTGATCAGTCTAATTGACTATAGCTAATTTAAAGTAGTCATTGGTATACTAAAATCATAAGTCCCAACATCTTTTGGTGAAAATTTAAGCAGTAATTGGCCTAGATAGTTTGGGAAGCTGCTGTAATACTTTTTTATTCCTCTTTCCGAAAAAAAAATTTTCAGAAGAGTACTTAGAATTCATATATTTATTCTTTGTAATTATTTATTAAAACCGTGGGTTTCTTACGGCTATTATGTTGATAATAGTTATGTTTTACTAATCTCTGTTCATTTTCATATGTTCTATTCCTTTAGAGTCAATGCAATGCATTCTTATCCTCCTCCTTTGTATAAGAGCTATCTTCACATCTGTTAATGATACCTGTTACCCGCCCCTTTTTTGTCCTGCTCTTACGCATGAGGTTTGACCATTCCTCATTACTTCCGCCAAACTTTTTTTAGGAAGTAATGATTTTGCCCGTGTTGGTAATGTCTGTGTATGTGTCTTTCTGTAGTAAAAGAATATTCCATCTACTTTCAGAGAAATTAAACTTAAAGAATTCTCTATTTTTTTGTGTTTACTATATTAGCTGCTTCATGCATCTACACAGAAGGCTCATCAGCAGCTAATCATATCCCCTAAACAAACATCACCATTCACCTCTACCTTATTGATATCTTCCTTTCCGGATATTAAGGGTCTTAACCTACCTAGCATTTTCTATGTAATCCTCTCCCCTTCGCTCCCACCACTCCCGAATTTTACTCTTCTCTTCAACCTATCGTCTTTTATTCTCTAAACATAGCCTAAACCTTCTCTAAACACTGATCCATCTTTTCACTTACGGTAACTTTTTTTTTCACCACTTTCGTTTACTTCTTACAGCACAGTGTAGTTAACCTCAAAAGCCTCATCTTTTTTTAGATGCATTCAACATCAGCACTTCACTTAAAGAGCGACTCAACAGTCTTTTCATACATTCCAACTTAGACATTCACTTGCACTCCTCTTTCCTTGACTAATTATGTGGCTCACATTTTATCTCACATTATTGTCAGGCATAACATTTACTCCTAATTGAATCGACAGATTCTATTATTCTACCTTCAATATTAACAAGAGTTTTTTGCAGTTTCTTGTCAATATCCACATTCGGCTCTGTATCGCCTAATATCCGTATTCAACACCGTAACACCAAATATCCTCATTCAACAATGTATCACCAAATATCCACATTCAGAACTTTACCACCAGAAGCATCAGCCATTCTGCACTCTTACACGGCTGATTTTCTTACCTGACAGCCTTTTACGAATATCCTACCTCCGACCCACTTTTACGCCAAAACATTCATGGCTGAGCATACTAACGCATGCTTAGTTTCTGTAATAAAATCTTTTGAATGGTTTCAAAAATTACCTTCCACACCATACAAACTCGGCACCCTCCACATTAACTCTTCCAGTTCAATCGCAAACTTTTCTTCCCCCATTAGTTCAGCCCTTATTTAAGTCAAAATTAACCATTAACATTCCCAAGTAGTATTTTAAGGCCAAATGATTATTGCAGTCACTTCTTTCTCATACAAAAGTTATGCCTCATTCAGGCATACCTTGCATATACTGCCCAGCTCTTTAGTTCCTCTTTCACCATCATGATGCAGGATTATCATATCCCGGTGCCTCTCTAGTCTTCATCCTCTTAAATGTTTTCCCTTTATCCTCAAAGATCACTTCCACAAGCATTCTCAAATTTACACTAACCACTTCCAGTCTTGCACCATTCCTATCATCCACTCTCTTCTCCTCCACATTCAACAAATAAAAATAATCAGTGCATCGGCACTAACCTACTTCCTCCCCAGAACAGCATCACTTCAAATGTATCTTTTTACTTGGTTATTATTTGTACATTTACGTTTTTTCTTCATTTCCTTCTCTCTAATGCAGCCTAAACT
>NC_089777.1:32014036-32056536 GCF_040412425.1 Macrobrachium rosenbergii
GACTGTAAACATCTAGGAAGAACTAAAAAACAAAAGCTCATTTGACAATAAGAGAAAGAACATACATATCTTACATTCTCAATAATTCCTTTTCGACTGTTTGTTTTGTAAAATTTCGGAATACCCATACAGTAATCGATTTTATTTCTATTTATAAAACAAATCACTGTCCTTGTCACGTGTATGAATCTTATAATTTACAGCATATATTCATGGCGGCTCCCTTGTAAGCGACCACACTTAATTTCGAGATCTGTTAGTCTTATTCTTTAGATGTTAACTAAATTCTGCAGATCTCAATTTTATGATTTTTCATCTTCGGTTACTACTGATGGCAGGTGCTATATTTACGTTACACGTTCTTTTTCACTATTAGGGCGAATTCTTCAATTTCTTCGGCTAATGATACCTGTGCCTAATACTTCCATATTAAGCGTCCACATGTTACCATCACGCAAAGTATGTGCTGGATGATTCATTTTGAATATTGTCTTCTATATATGCAATGTCACTGCTAATCTTGCAACAGTATATCCACTGGGAGTAGCCCTTAATTATGGAGACCAGAGTTTAATCCTAACTGTCATTCTTTGGTTAGTTGAGTTTCGATGGCTTCAGTAGGGATTCAACTTAGTTGTGACCCATCGTTTACAAAAACAGCATTTAAATGTTTATCGAAATCAACAAAGTCCTCAGAAAAACGCCGAATTAAAATTTTATCACTCTAATATTAACTTATTTTCATTATGCGTGTAATACATATATTATTGGGAACTAGATTCACCTATCCAGGTATCAGTTATTCATTTTCATCATGCGTTATGTAGTCTTCCAATGTTCGAACCAAGGTACCTTCATTTTGCATACTTATAGAAGGACAAGTGGTGAAAGAGGCTGGCCCTGGGCTAAAGGGGGCGAACCCAAACACGGACTATCGCAATTACACACAGAAAAAATCATTATAAAAGTCCAAATTGTATTTATTATTGTATGATTACTCTTTTTATCGCATTACAGGGACAAATGAACACAGTTAATGAAAACCTGGAATAGAATTTAGCGTAAAAGCATACCATATAATAATAATAATAATAATAATAATAATAATAATAATAATAATAATAATAATTTCAATTCAAAGGGCAGTCCAATATGAAATAAAGAAAGTATATACGAGGGAAAAAATGCAATGGTAAGATTACAGCTGTAGTGACAACATATTCGCAAATTCGTCATCTAGGACAAAAAAAAACAGTGTTCATTAGGTCCAATTCAGCATCTATTTTTTCCCCTAAGCCTTCCCTGAACCCCAGAACGCTGACAAGGCTGTTCTGTTTCCTATCTATTACACACTATCCAATTAACACTTGCCAAAACCCATTAGTCTTGAAAGGGCCAATTAACCCTTGGATTCTGGCCTTTCTCGGGGTTGGTGGAAAGAATAGCAGTACTGTCTGACGACCAGGAGGGGGAGGAAGAGAGGAAGGGGTAGGGGTGGGGGTTTACAAGGTTAAGGAGGAAGAAAAGGGGGTTAGAAGGAAGGTCGAGGAGGAGATATAGCGAAGAGGATGACGATGACGATGATGATGATGAAGTAAAAAGAAGCGTCAGGAAGGGATATAAAACAAACAGAATAGCAGGGCTGTCCGATAGAAACGGATGAAAAAAAAGAAGGAAGGCCGAGGAGGAGTGGGAGAAGGAGGGGCAGGAAGTGGAAGGTAGAAGGAAGGATGAGGAGTGTAAAGAGTAACAGTAACATAAAAAAAGGCAGGAAAAGAAGGGAGAATGATGAAGAGGACAAAGGAGAGAAAGGCTAAGAGGTCGAAGGAATGGAGGAGGAGGAGGAGGAGGAGGAAGCAGGAGGTAGAAGGTAGAGCGGAAAGAATGCCAACACTGTTTGCCAACCAGGAAAGAGAGGAAGATAGGGCGAAAGGGGAGAACGAAGAGATAGAAGGAAGAAGTAGAAGGAAGGTCGAGGGACAGGAGGAGTGAGTAGGGAAGGGAGGGAGACAGCAGGTAGGGAAGGAGGGAGACTAATAAGACAGGTTGAGGAGATCCGATACGAACGGCCCCTCCCTCCGTCGCAGGTTTTAGAAGACAGCACCACCTTGTCGACCTGTATCGCCAGAACAATAGACACAAATCCAGATCTCCACAAAATGAAAGTTATTATGTAATCCCGCTAAACGATACTGTTCGTCACTATAATCATGAAGGGTTTCGAAATTTATTCATTTATTTTTTTTTACTGGCGACGTAATCACTCCTAATTCTGTCGATTTTTTAATTCATACTTATGTCCATTTGTTTTATGCATGGTTATAATAAACATTAATTATGATAGTAATTTTTCTTTTAGTTTCTAGGAATTCCGCCGATGCAGAACGCAGATACAATAGGGGAAGTGCAAAATACATTAGCAAGATAAGAAAAGTATCATAGCTAAACTAATAATAATAATAATAATAATAATAATAATAATAATAATAATAATAATAAATAATAATAATAATAAATATGGCGTTCACGGTGGTAGCAGTAGATTTACTTTAGCTTATTTTATATCAATCACACTGAGCCTGGCAAATTCAGTTATTAACGGTTTGGAAATGTAGCCTTGTCAATTGGCATCATAACATCAGCTGGTTTCGTGGTTTTTGTTACTTATATATGTTTTTGAACATCAATATTGATGAATACGCTAATAAACGGTTTATTTCCATTTTACCTTGCAAAACAATATTTTCAGCTAGTTTCGTCGCTTCTGTATTTATCACTACGCCCATTTCGTCAAAGAGAGGGCTGAAGTAGCAAGTCTTGATCCTAGGGACGTTACGTACCGTTCCGAAATGCTGACTAAGGTACTTTTATTCTTCCCCATATATATATATATATATATATATATATATATATATATATATATATATATATATATATATATATGTATATATATATATATATATATAATATAACATGTATATATATATATATATATATATATATATATATATATATATATATATATATATACATGCCTATTATCATATCGTTTCGAAATCTCGTCTTTAAATTGTTACAATTTCACCCAACTCCGTTCATTTTTACTACGATTTTGAACTTTGATAATTAAAATCTTGCTCTGCAAACAACTGACGAATGATGTTATTATTAGTATCTAGTTACCGACTAACGTTTTATGTTACTACAATAATTATTATAAATACTATCGATGATTTTACAACTAATAATGTAATGCCAGAGAAAACAGTTTAAACTCAATAACAGCAGTAGTTAAACCTCCGTTGACCTTTTCTGGCGTCTATGACCAAAGGTTTTTGCCATTGTTTCTTTAATATCGAAGCCATTTTACCTCGAGAATAACTTACACTCATAGGAAATTATAATTTATATATATATATATATATATATATATATATATATATATATATATATATATATATATATATGTGTGTGTGTGTGTGTGTGTGTGTGTGTGTGTGTGTGTGTGTGTGTAAAGTCACCTTCATCTACTATCATGAGAGAAATGAGTTGATTTGGACCCTGCTATACAATGGTGGAGATAGGTTTTTTCGATTCAAAGTACAGAACCTGAATACGCCAATAATGTGAATAACAGGGTCGAAATATATTTTTTCCTTCTAGATAAGTGAACTGGTAAGCCCAAGATTTTTTGTACTAAACCCAAAATTCAATGGTTAGAATCCTGGCCAAGACAGATACACGTATCATATGTAATTCCCTTTATGTATAAGTTATTCCCAAGGTAAAATGAATTAGATACTAAAAAACGAGTATTAATGACTTACTATTTGCAAGAAAGAGCAAATCATATGTGTATAAGTAAAAAAAAACTATAATGAATATCTATGTTAATAAAGCACTCAGCTTTCAAGGTGGAGATGGACTGATTTCGATTCTAAGTATAAAAACCTGAATTCGACAGAATTCCCTTTATGCACACACACTCACATACGAACGCACGCGCGCATACATACTCATATATATATATATATATATATATATATATATATATATATATATATATATATATATATATATATATGTATATATATATATATATATATATATATGCAAAGGAAGCAGTAGTATCCGGCTGTTAACAAAAGAAAATTTATATAACGTTAGGTACGAGTATTCGGGTAACTATGATAATTGGGAAAAAATGTATACTTCACTCGGCGTGTCTGGGCAACTATGCTATCGCACTGTTAGATTTTAAATTGTCCATTCTGCCCATCCTAGTAATTTAAGTATTTAGGTAATTAGAAATGGGAAAAATATATTGTACTATTTTTGTTTTCCTAGGAGAACAAATGTTTAAATCATATATAGCCAGAAATATTGCATAATTTTTATATGTTTTCTAGGGCATCAAGAATTGACCTGGACGTAGATGTCTGTCTACGAAATTCTAGAGTTGAAGCTCTAAACTGATATGTTTACAAAGAAATATTTTGTTCCAAGTGCACTATGTTCAAAATTTCATATCTATCGACCTTAGGCTCAGTCTGAATACCAATGCACTTCAATGCAAAATGGTGTTTGTTATGAAGATTCCTCTATGTAATAATAATAATAATAATAATAATAATAATAATAATAATAATAATAATAATAATAATAATAATAATAATAATAATAATAATAATAATAATAATAATAAACAATCCACAATTTTTCTTGGTTTGCGATCCAAATATAAAACAGTTGAAAATATAGAGCAGTCTTGCCGCACTTTTATTTTTTTTATCCACAAGATGGTTGTCTATTCTGTTTCAAACTTGGACCCTCAGGTTATTGCAAAATTTCTCACAATAATAATAATAATAATAATAATAATAATAATAATAATAATAATAATAATAATAATAATAATGCTCTTTAAGATTATTATTTAAAAACATGACGACAGCCATAAACACATGGGCAGTACCAGTAATCAGATACAGCACAGGAGCAGTGGAGTGGACGAAGGCTGAACTTCGCAACATAGACCAGAAAACTAGGAAACACATGACAATACACAAAGCACTACACTCAAGAGCAAATACCGACAGACTATACATAACACGAAAGGAAGGAGCAAGAGGGCTACTAAGCATAAAGGACTGAGTCAACATCAAGAGCAGAACACTGGGGCAATATCTGAAAACTAGTGAAGAGAGGAATGGCACAACAAACCAATGGACGGACAGTACATGAGACAGACTAAAGAACTGGCTAGCGATGAAACATGGCAATGGCTACAGAAGGGAGAACTCAAGACGGAAACAGAAGGAATGCTAACAGCGGCACGTGATCAGGCCCTTAGAGCCAGATATGTCCAAAGAACAATAGATGGAAATAACATCTCACCCATATCCAGGAAGTGCAATATGAAAGAGGAGACCATAAACCATATAGCAAGAGAATGTCCGGCGCTTGCACAGAACCAGTACAAAAAGAGGCATGATTCAGTAGCAAAAGCCTTCCACTGGAGCCTGTGCAAGAAACACAACCTGAGGGAGTTGAAAACTGGCAGATCCTCTGGGACTCAAGAATAGAAACAGACCAGACGTATCACTGGCAGAATCTGATGTCGATGTCGCAATACCATGGGACACCAGAGTAGGTGAGAAAGAAAGAGAAAAAACTGATAAGCATTAAGACCTGAAAATAGAAATAAGAAGGATATGGGATATGCCAGTGGAAATTGTACCCATAATCATAGGACCACTAGGCACGATCCTAAGATCCCTGAAAAGGAATCTGGAAAAACTAGATGCCGAAGTAGCTCCAGGACACATGCAGAAGAATGTGCTACTAGAAACAGCGCACATAGTGAGAAAAGTGATAGAGGCAGGATGCAACCTGGAATCCCACACTATAAAAACCACCCAGTCTAATATGATGGCTGTGATAGACAACCCCCCCAAAAATAATAATAATAATAATAACAAAACAGGGGGAGTAATAACAACTATAATAATCAAAACACCACCCATAACAACTAGAGAAAAGTTAAAATAGTAAAAATATCAGTAACAACGAGAACAAAACTAATGACAAGAACAAAAACGAGAGAAGAGCAACAACAATAATGAAAAGAACAGCCACCAACAACAACAAAAAACAACAATACTCCGTTACCCATTGAGAAAATTCGCTATATGAAAAAGTCAAGCAGCGTAGAGAAAGACATGGAATCTCTACTCTTTCACAAAGACGACATATGAATAAAAACAAAAAAGACCTCCGACAGCATTGCCAAATACTCTCTTTGCCTTTTATCAAGTACTGTAGCTATTTGTAAGTTTTGGTCGATATAAGTCTTCGAAAGTCTTCAGTTGCTTGTAGTTTCTCAACCATCGAACTGATAATGCCATTTTCTACTTCATTTCTACTTCCCGAGTATTCTCAGGTCATGGGTGACCTACATAAAATATTCTCTGATACTATATCCTGCAACGGAGAATATTTTCAATAGATTTTGATATGTTATTTTCTTCGATATTTGCCATTTGCAGAGGTAATATTTCTCAGCCGATTACTTTTTTTTTTTTTAAATGCAGTTGACCAATGGGAAATGAAAGAGATATTTGAGAAATAAAAAATCTACCCGTTGAGTAGCGTTATGTACTGAAAAGACAATTCAGACGAGTGTAGACCTTTTTCTGCAGGATTTTTCACCCTCGTTACAAGATATATAACAAATATTTTCCATCGTTGCCATAAAACAATATCTTTTTATTATCGTCATCATAGTAACTGCTGTTCATCGTCTCGACAGCTGCAAAAATTCTGCTACATTTACCGCCATTAAATTCCTTATCATTATCATTATGGCTAGTTATTACATATTCATGCTTTTTAAAATCTGTTTTTCCAGTATTTCAAAAATACATATTTCCTTGAAATTACCTTGGTAAAATTCAATAATTACACGTCATGTCTGATGAACGAGTTGAACAATATCGGTAAAGGAAAACTGAGGCCTCTAGGATGTGTTACCCAGTTGTTAATCATTTGTTTGTTGTGATTTTACTCTCTTTCCATCCTTATTTATACTTGTTCCATCCGCTCACTTTGAAGAGCAAGAAGCGTTTCAAATCCATAAGAAACGATATAGGAAAGATACGGTAAAGATAAAAGAAACAAGACATAAGAGTAAACAAACACAGCCGTTGAACTGAGCAGCTCACAGACCCTTGGTCTAACGGAGTGGGTCTTTCGTCCAAGCCAGTCATGCGATGTAGCGTGACCATAACACGAATATAAAAGTCATGGCAATTCAGCAAAACATTAGGTAACTCCGGCATACCCTCTTATGCTCTTCGTTTGACGACGGAATGATGCATAAGGTGTAATGTTGGGTCACACACCAAAATTGAACCGAGTGATCTTCAGCTCTCTGCTGGCGCTGAAAGCAATGGGCGAAGACATGCAAGGCCAACTCCTCGTAAATGCTCATAAATGAGATTAAGTGCCGTCGGTCATTCTATGTCGACATAATCTCGCTGAATTGGTGATACGCTGAATGTTTTGTTTTTTCTTGATTAAATTCTCTTAGATGCTTCTATAAAAAGATAAAATGCAGTTGAATGTTTTGCTGTTTTTACTGGTTTCCACAACATTCAAATGATTTTTTATGGTACCTCATAAATGTTCGCAAACAACGTATGTCGACATAATCTCGTTGAATCGGTGATACGCTGAATGTTTTTTTTTTCTTGATTAAATTCTCTTAAATGCTTCTATAAATGAAAAGATAAAATGCGGTTGAAAGTTTAGTTTTATTTTCATTCACTTTCACAATTATTCAGATGATCAGATATCCTATTTTGACACAACCATGTAGCATGTGCGATACGTTGAATGTTTTTATGATACCTCATACATGTTCCTAAACAACATATATTGACATAATCGAGTTGAATTTGTAATTTGTAACATCTTCAGAGTTTTATTTTTTTTATATTCACTTTAATATATTCTATTTTTTCTTCTTCCTTGTTCGGAGAGGTTTCCTTTAGGTGATAAAGAAATGTTTTGCATTGGAATATAAAAATTTGATATGTACAGATTTTTTTTATATTTGACAATATCAGGAATCTGAAATAATGAAGTATCCACCTAGTAACTTTACCATACTGGTAAAAAGGAACACTTGAGCAGTGGTAAATATGAATTACGTAAAAATAAGAAAACACTATCAAAATTTGAATGCATGTAAATACATACATGCATACATGCATATATATATATATATACATACATATATATATATATATATATATATATATATATATATATATATATATATATATATATATATATATATATATATATTTACACACACATATATACATATGTGTGTGTGTGTGTGTGTGTGTGTGTGTTTGTGTGTATAAAGTAAAAATTGCCGGCGATACCGTTCACCATGCATATAGAAAATTTTGGCGCTGAAATGTTATCAAACCTGAATTACACCTTCGCTCAAATGAAAGGTCGTTAGGTTTATTCTGAATTTCAGTTCATTAATCAGAATTTCATAATTATAATGCTTATAAGCTATCCAAATTAATACAAATTCAGCATCGCTCATTTTTAACCTCATCACACCTCTCGATAACCTACAAATGCGCATATGCACAAGCAAATAAGCAAAAAACAACAGAGGCTGGACTGTAAAATCCAAGCATGAATAACTGAAAATTCCTTACTTTTAAATATAATCTTAAAATACCTGTCATACTTAACACAAGCAGTCGCAACCGCTGGGGACAACATTGTTCTAAATAAACAGGTTATTTTAAATGATTTTGTAGAAGCTTATTTATATTAGATTCATTACTTGACAGTTTTCTTAGAAACTGACTATTCTTTTGCAAATGTTAGGAACAACGATACAAAATCATCCGATATCTGCTTCACTGAATGCAAAAGGGAGTGATAAGACAATCATTTTGTTCATGAAAAATATTTACATAAAAACTCGCCGGATAAGCTAAGTGTTTTAGGAAACAGGAGCTCAGTTACTTCATGCCAGGCAATAGTAGCAGTCTTAGGGGACGACCTCCTGTGGGTATTAAATGCCCCTTACCCCCCTAAAAAAAAAACCTGCCAGGCCGGTAGCAGGTTTCTCAGAGTGTAGAACACGGTCAACAAGAATTCGCGGTTTAAAATTCTCGACTGGCGGACTTACACCACTCAGTTTTCTTGTCTTAGTTGATGCGTTTCTGTGTACCTTTTTGTCCGTGATCAAAACGCTGCAAATCACAATAAAAAATACAATATCTACGTTAAATATAGTACATTCCTTCCTTTGGAAAAGTAAACAACAAGGAGTATTATCGAAGACAGCATTCGTAAATGAATGGAGGATAAGACACATTAAGACTTAAGACGTATATCACCATGGTATCATGACAACAGTACAATATATTACAGTCCAAAGAATGAACAGGTTTGGATGAATCGACACTGGTCGGGTTTTAAGTAGTACACTGAAATCAATGACCTCTCTTGTTATTCAAGTTGGGTGCATTATGGAATTTACTTATTTGAATATGTGTGGAATAATTATATATACTGTATATATATGTATGTATATATATATATGTATATATATATATATATATATATATATATATATATATATATATATATATATATATATATATATATATATATGTGTGTGTGTGTGTGTGTGTGTGTGTGTGTGTGTGTGTGTGTGTGTATGTGTGTTGAAACATACACAAGAACATATGTAGAGAAAACAAACATGCAACAACGTAAGTACACACACATTCACTTTCTATAATTATGACACCTAAGTATCACACAGATACTAAAAATTTCGCCTAAGTGATAATATAAACGATTGCAAAAAAAAAAAAACTCGGTAGACCACTGGCTTTGAATGAACGGTAAGAAAAGGCTCTTTGATATGGATACACGGACGTCCTGAATACAGAAGATGAAGGTATTCAAACTGAAAGCTGGAAATAGAGAAATAGAGATAAAATGCTTTCACAATCAAGCTCAGAATCTCCATTTAATAAATACCGGAGAGCAGAGGCTAAGGTGTGATACATCGACGAGAAATAGATGGAAACTTACTTCATCTTGAATGCATAGTGAGATGTGATCTCTCACCAATGAGAAGGGCAGGTGGAGGGTTATTTCATATGAAATATCAGTGGCAAATAATTCGCCCAAAAGGCAGGAAGGCCTGCACGGAAGAGAAGTAGACGCATATTTAAAACTTCAGATGCCTTATAAGCACTTCTTGTTAAGTACTGTAACTCATTCTTCGCAATATGTAATGCTGAGTCTTTAACGCCAAATACTAATCTTCATAAAGATAAATTTTGATACTCTTAAAACAGCAAGATGGGATACCACCAGAAAACAGAAATTTCAAAGAGATTACCGCCTTATCCTTAACTAAATTATAACATCCGTTGTATAACAAGTTTGAATTTCATGTCAAAGTTTGGACCGCATTATACGTCAACATCAAATACATGCAATTGAACAGACCAGTAAATCTTAGTTTGGACAAGTAATAATTGATCTGATAGTTCATGTTTAAACGTCATATGTAAAGATAAAGCCATATTTTACTTCTGACTAGAGCAGGGAATGAATTTCAAGCACTACAAAAGAGAGAGTTAAAAATATAGTGACTCTGAAAAACAAGGTTCTCATAATTACTTTGAATAGGTGCCTTTGTCTGAATTACACCCCGAATAGTCGAATAAGGCTGCAGAAAAAAATAAATCTTTAAAATAAATCTCTGGGAAGTAGATAGAAGAAGGGCAATTGTAATAGACAAGAACGGGAGAATCAGGGAGATTAGAATAACAAAGTAATACTGACATCAGTGTCATATATCACTGAGAACGCAATGACATCACAAAAGTGATGGACAGCATTTAATAAGTGAGCGAGCGGGAGGGACTCGTGATTTAGCCAGACTTAACGATAGGTTGTTCTTATGCAGATAGACTCGCTGGGGTGTTACGGAGTTTCTATGACGGTTATTTCAGATCATTAGTAGACATATATTTCTCGAACAACATGACACTATATCCGAAGTAATTACTGCAGTTCCGTCACAGCCAGCGGAAATACCGAAACGACGTCATCCACTTAGCCCATCATCGAATTATGAAGAAATATCGTTATGGATATATTTTTACTCTATGCTAAACAGTATGTTGACACTTGTACTTATCGATTGACATTCAGCTCTTTGAAGAATATTAGTCAGTATTTGAAAGGAAGCGAGCACTTGTCTCGGCTGAAGACGTCAATTTCTTCCGAGCGATGGGAAATATTGTTCAATCAGCTATTCTTTTCTCTCTTTTTATTATCCCAGTAATTTCGCTTTAAAGCCATGAGGACGCGAGCAATTACTCAACAAATCCAGGGAAATACTGGTGTTGCCTTAAAAAAAAGAAAGATCTACTGTTCACTTGCTGGAAGCTATTCTTACTTACAATTGAATTTTATTAAGTTGTAGCATTTTATTTTTGCTTTCATCCTGGTTTATAATTGGATTGGAATGGAATATAAAATTTATGCCAAAGGTCAAGAGCTGGGACCTATGAGGTCATTCAGTGCTGAAAAGGAAATTGAGAATAAAAAGGTTTTAAAGGTCTAACAGGAGGGAAACCTCGCAGTTGCACTATGAAACAACTATTAAGAGAGGGTGGAATGTAAGATGGAAGAAAGAGAATATGAATGGAGGTGCAGTAAAAGGAATGAAATGGGTTGCAGTTAAGGGCCGAAGGGACGCTGCAGAGAACCTTAAATAATACCTACAGTGCACCGAATGAGGTGCACTGACAACTTCAACCCCCCGCCCCCCACCTACGGGACCTTGTTTTTAATTAAATTTTGCTTTTAACCTTGTAAATCATTCGTTTTAATTTTGTGCCTTTAAACTTGCAAACAATTAGGTTTGCTTTCAATTTAATATATAATTAACTTTGTCTTCAACATAATATCTAATTTTGTTATCAACCTTATAAAAATTTTCTTTAAAACTTGCCTAATTTAAATTTGTTTTTAACCATGTAAAAATTCATTTTGATTTTAACTTTGTTAATGAACAGTTTTATTTTGAGACTTGCAATTGAAGAGCCCTGCTTTTAAACTTGTGAACACGTAACTTTGTGTTTAAGCTTGTAAAAGCCTAATTTTGTTTTTAAACTGATAAATAACTAATTTCGTTTCTAGTCTTACAAAGAGTTACAGATAATTAGTGGAATGCAGCAGCAGATAAAAAGATGGGCACACCAGTTTGCTATTGCTGACAACAAAAAGACTTAATATCCCAGTTTAAGAGGATCGTAGACAAAACAAAATAAATAAATAGAATAAAAAAAATATAAAAATGAAAATCCGTATAAGCTGTCGCTTGGAGATGGCAAAAACTGAAAATATAATTAAATGCTTATTTTAATATTATTTTATTAAGTGCCTACGATGTATTTTTCTGTAATTGTCAATTCTTAAACAATTTAATTAAAATTTCAGCTGTTTTGATTGTCACTGACTTTTTATTTCTGAGAACGAAGTATGATTGTGCATTTTGTTTCTCAGTATGGGTCAAATATGCATGCTTTAAAAAAATCTGACTTCACAATTGCATATATTACGTGTAAGTTGTCCTGTAGCCGATATGCTTCTGCAAATTTACCTGTCCTTAAATAGAAAGTAAAATCCAAGGTAATTGGCAAACAATGAATACAAGAATATTTCCTCTTAAATTTATTATCGAGAAAATCGTGAAATGATTCGCTGACAACAGTACATACTGCTTTTCCTTTAAAGTCATCGCCATAACCAAATGCATCAACAAAACAGCATCTTGATTATAAACAGACCCTAATCTGACCAATTAGACCTTATGTCGATCTATACAAAGGATATACGACGATAATCTAAGAGAAGGAGGGAAGAAGGGGGAGGTCGAGAAAGCGAGCCGACTCATTTACAAAAGGCCGCTCCGTCAGCCACTCGTCCATCTGTCGGCGGCGATCCCACAATATCCCGAATGTTCATTTAGCCAAACGATGAAGCCATGTCGACGAACGTGTTAGTCGGTTCGCGACTATCAGAACATGCGTGGCTAGACAATGCTGCGTGTACGTGCGTGTGCGTGTGTTGTGTGTGTGTGTGTGCAACGCCGTCCTTTACAAAGGCTCTGATTAATTTGTGATTTCTGGTTAGCCCTGTTTATTAATATTAGGGGTTGAAATACAACCGTGTTGTCAAGCCTCTCATCACGGATTGGGGATGCACTCGGTTAAAGACTTTATTTTTGCTGTTGTTGTTGGATTAAGCTGGCCTTATGCCAGCAAGTCCTCTCGCTTTCTTGAGTAGCCCGTGGAATAGACGACATCTTGATCAGGGTCTTTTCATATGAATTTGTTTTGAAAATTTCTTTACTTTGTAATATTTTCGTAACGCTGTAAAAACATTTTAGTCTCAAATGTCAAAAACGAAAGCTGGCAGTTATGAAGGTTTCATTAATTCTTTGATAGGAAATTAATCGTGAATCATATACTAAGGTATAAAAGTATTTAAACTAATGAAAATCCTGTAGATGTTATAACGATTACGGGCACTAATGATACACAAAACTGTCGATAAATACTGACTTTAAAGATGATGATGACTGAACGAAAGGAAATGTTTATGTCTTATTAATCATAGCGCAAGCTCTCTCAAAGAAGCGCACAGTATATATAGGCTATACTTATTAATGTATCCGCGTATGTACAGGCAAATTTAACAGTATCATCATATTAAGAAATTAATTCCTGACAAATTTTACATTAAAAAAAAATAATCTGAAAGACAGGACAATTGTACTAAAGAGAAAAATCTCTGAAAAACGAAAAATAAAAAAAATAAAATCTGGCATATTCTTCTATATGGACATCCGGCGTCTATAAGCGAAAAAGGGGAAACAGGAAGTTGACATCTATTTTTTCCCATCCGCGATTAAAATAATCCAATTAATCAGCGCGGCCTCATAATCAGTTCGATCCGGCATACCAGAGCCGGGATTACCGATCGCCTGGCCATCGGATACTCATCGGATATTCATGAATACGATCGGATGGGCCGTTGAGTAATAGATCATTGGCTGGATTTCCATAAACACCGTCACCCAAACAATAAACAAATTAAGCACTTGATCGCCCATAAAGGGGGAGGGAAGCCGGTAGGGGGAAGCAAAGGAAAAGAGAAGAGAGAGAGAGAGAGAGAGAGAGAGAGAGAGAGAGAGAGAGAGAGAGAGAGAGAGATGGAAAATTAAAAAAGAAAGAAAAAAGAGGAAACCAAACTCTAGTTAAGAGTAATAGGAAGATCATTTTATTATTATTGATTTCATTTAAATCGGTCGTGTGTCACATAAATTTTTGAAGCCTAAAATAGAAACTTTCTAAAGAATAATGTATTTATACAGAGAGAGAGAGAGAGAGAGAGAGAGAGAGAGAGAGAGAGAGAGAGAGAGAGAAAAGCGAACAATGACTGGAATTTCGGGGGTAATTGTCATTCATTCCTAAGGCGATGGTGATTGGGCACATTTGTATCTGTAATTAATTTCTCTTTCGTGATTTAGGAAAGAAAAGAAAGGGAAACGGGCCAATTGTCACTGTGGTGCATCACTGGAGTTCTGATCGCATCCCGAAGGGCCTCTTTTGAAAACCAATGGTCATTAACCTTATGGGTCTCACAGATTGCTCCATTCATTTGCGGGTTTTCAGCCCTCATTATGACGTCTTTAGGACGGATCTATTCATAAATCACGCATAATATGTTGCTGTCTGATCTCCGTTTTCTTTCATTATATGGTTCAAACCCCAAACATTATTATTTTAGATTATTTCTCAGATCTGTAGCGATCTCACTGGAGACTAAAATCAAATGATGTAATCCCATTACTGATCAATTGCAGTTTCCTCTTTTAGTCCTTTAGTAACTATTCATTATACGAAATCGCTTCAGAACATTTATTTTATCTTTTTCTTTAAAATCTAGAATCTGAAGCTATTCCAGGCGGGTGGGGGTGTGGGTGGTGGAGACGGATACCAAATGCATAAAATTGTCACTATTAATACATCACCCTTTGCCGTGTCATATTCCATTTGCAATATTTTCATACAAAGCTTTAAATTTTTTGCCCCTTTCCTCTCATTCTGAAATTTGTATTTATGTCACTCAATTCTGATTTTGGTAGTTGTTCTGTTTCAACCTTAAACATCTACCTTCCATTCTTTACATTTAAATTCTATATGCTTTCTTATTAACTGAATATGAAAATCAAATGATCTGCAACATATTTCTTGTTATCGCTACCATTTTTGTAATAAGTCTCCGCAGTCGTATCAATTTCAATTTTTTATCCAATATTATGTCATTCAGGAAAATAACACCTTAAGTTTTAAAAAAAATGAAGAGACTAAAATCTATTATCTCACTCTCCTTCTATCTCTCTCTCTCTCCCCAGTAAACTCAAATACATTTAATTCTACACATTTCTCTCCTCTTTCTCTTTATCCCAGCAGACTCTAATATCTTTCCTTCTCATTCCACGTCCCTTCTCCACCAACCCTTCTCCGTTCCTCTCGGTTTATCCTCCTCCCTTTCGATGTATTCATTTCCCCTATTCCTTTTCCTCCAGCAGGAATATTCATGAGAATAAACTGAGTGCAGATTTAGACCACGCCCCCTCACAGCTGTGAGCCACACCCACTGGCACGCCGCCCTACACACACATACACACTTGCGTACACACGTCAGCAATTATGCACACACGCACACCTTTGTAACCTATTATGTACATTGCCACACTGGCACGATCTCAGAGGGGGTCCTGCAGTGTACCGACATAATCATTTTGCCTTTCATTCCCGCCTTTGTTATCATACATTTATATATACATTCATTTGGACAGAGTCTTACAGACGGGTCCTCAAGCTGTACGCTCAAACATACACGCAGACATTTACGCTAGCTGTGTCTTTATTCGCACACGCGTACACTCTCACACATACACAGACACAAATATATATATATATATATATATATATATATATATATATATATATATACATATATATATATATATATATATATATATATATATTATATATATCTATTAAATATATATACATATATATATATATATTATATATATGCTATTAAATATATATATATATATCATATATATACACATATATAATAAAATATAAATTAATTATATATATATATATATATAAAATATATATATATATATATATCATATATATACACAGGATAAAATATACATATAAAAAAACGAAGGAGAAACTAGAGATAAAAAAGGAAATTAATTTGTCCCATATATATATATATAATCAGTTTAAGAAAAATATATATATATATTTATTTGATATATAAAACATAAACAGGTAAATAATATATACTATTATAAGATAATACAAAGTATAACTGTGTTCTTTTCGAACAGAAAAGGTTAACAGTCTAATGATAAAATATCTCAATATATTACATAATTTGTACTGATTTTCAATATGAAAACGAATGTTTTGAATGAAACTAGAATACCATTAAAGATTGTTTTCAAATATTGAATACAGAGTTTCTTAATTTCTCTCGATAAAATTATTGTTTCTGAACAAGATTCTTGCTTTAGACCACTCCATCAATGGCCTTTCTCTGATCAGAATACTATATTTATGCTGACTAATTTTTACAGATTGTAATAAAAATTTATTATTGCAACCACAAGGAATTTTGTGCACTGTTTACATTTGACTATCAAGACATACATAAAACATAAACAGGTAAAAATGGTTAATATATGCTTATACACACGACAAAAGTTATAAAATAATATACAATTTAAGTTCAAACATCATTTTTCTATATCTACCACTAACTCTATACACTTTTCAAGGCGCTGTTTCACCTCTGCAACCCTTCTTTGTCCGTTGAAACTGCATGTTTAAAAAAGGTTAAACAGTCTCTTAATGTTCCTTGAGTTTTGGGAAATCTGAAGTCAGGATACCTGTGGAAGTCAATAAATATTAGGACTTCTCTTGCAACCCTTGATGAATTTGGAGCGTTATCATGATTTTCAACTGATATGTATAATGTAGTAGTTCCCGGTGATTGTTTTTGAATGAACCTAATCAAAATCCATTAAAGTCCCAAAACACTATTGTTTCTGGGCAGATCTATAACTTCACTGGTGCAGCTGAACCTCTTGGTAACCATTGCTTTGATTTTTTATTAGATGGATTTTCATCTCCAGTAACAATAAAAAACTTGATTCATTTGATTTCTTCGAAAACAAGATTCTCTTTGATGCTTTAGACCAACTGACCCAACGTGGATTTAAAATTTTCTAACCATGTTTCCCAGTTTCATTAGCTATCATATCGATAGTAATCCGACGTTTTCTCTGATCCTGCAGCGATACTTTCATTTTTTGCATGTCGATGGTCTTCCCTCTCTTGGGTTGTCTTTGAATCCTCCCGACCATCCTTAAATTTATCTCATAAACAACTGATTTAGATGGAGATTGTCCAATATAAAATTTTTTCCTGGTTTCCAATCAAGCTATTTAGCTCTCATCTCAAAATTTTTATTTTCCATGGGTTCAGGAATTTTGAAGCAGATGTTAACACCACGGTAGCAAGAGGATGACTGAGGTAACAAGTCTATATATACTACATCATAATTGTTTATATTTGGGTTGTTTCATTCCTGTATAAATACATCATTCAACAATTTTTCCTGGAACTTTTGATATATATATATATATATATATATATATATATATATATATATATATATATATATATATATATATATATATATATATATATATATATATATATATATATATATATATATATATATATATATATATATATATATATATATATATATATATATGTGTGTGTGTGTGTATGTGTGTGTGTGTGTGTGTGTATTTGTGTAAAAATCTTCACAATAATAAATGATGCTCTACTAAAGATACATTTGTGCATTAGCAAAATAACTTTTTATCCTACATGCCCACCTTCATGTCTTACAGTTTACTCACTCTTCCTATAAAATAGTAGAGAAAGCTATTCTTAGAAGACAAAGAACTCCCAAAATAACTGTATTCTCTTCCGGTAATCTTTACCAGCACACAGGGCCGAAACTTGGCCAAAAAAAAATCATGGATCTTCCTATTTTGTCGCAGAAACTATTTTTGTTTAATTTCCCACTTTTCAAAGTAACATTCACAAGAAAAATAGTCGACACACTCTTCGTGTGTTTCCGTCATTAGAAACAAAGGATTAAAGCGAAGAAACTCTTCAATTTTGTGCTCGCTGTTTTAGAGCACTCAACGATTGTTTTCAAAATCGTCATGGGAAACGGACATAATAGTATCTGTTGGTTCTTTTTCACCTTGCTACTGTTTATCATCACGTATTTCAGACCATAATCAAGGGCACGGAGAAAAATTGTCGCACAAATGGAAAATAAAATTGCACTTTGTAAAAATATACTGACTATTTTAATATAATGAGGACACTTTCTCCATTGTATTCGACGAGAGGTGCCCAAATATTTTTTTCATTTCACGATGTAAGAGTTGTCTCTGAAACTTTCTTACACTGGTCTAAAACCAACTTTAAACTATAGCCATAATTAAAACCAACAATAAACTATGGGAATAATATATTAATGATAAGAAGAGAGATAATATATATATATATATATATATATATATATATATATATATATATATATATATATATATATATATATATATATATATATATATATATATTGTGTGTTTATGTCAAAGAGACGTGAATATTTTCTTTCATATATGTTAAGCCAGAAATATTAATAATCTCGAATTCATTATAGCTTGTAAATAACTTACACCCAAAGATAATTACAATTGATAATTACATAGAATGTTCCATTTGTTAGTTATTTTCTTGATAAATCCACTTTTGCTCTTACGAGTAAACACAAGAGATCATTCCTTAGATACCATATTCGTTTGTATTGACTGTTTTGATACACGAACTCTAAGGAAGCCGATTTATAATTACAGCGTCAACGGACGCTATCATGTTTTGTAATAAACTAAAGAAAAAACTCGAAATAAAACTTACATTGGGATGATAAGTAAGAGAGATAAGCGAGAAAATCATTTCCCGCTGAGCACCGCCACATGGAGCCAAACTACGGAAAATTTGGAGGAAATCTCGTGTAGCGCCTAACGATGCCTATGTCGTATAAAAATTCCATGACTGTTGCGCTTAATCGTTATTGACGTTTGATAACAGGTACAGAAAAATGAAAGGTTTTCCCGATGAGGTGAAATGCAAATAATAATAGTAATATTAATTTCATGGGTTCTCGCTTTGGTTTATTGGACATAAAATGTTTCTCCGAATTAAATAAAGAGAAAGTCATAACACCCTTCAACAATTTTTATTTAGTTCTTTCAAACTAACAGAGAAAAATTATACAGAACTCTGCATTCCGAGAGAGAGAGAGAGAGAGAGAGAGAGAGAGAGAGAGAGAGAAATATTCCCTGAAGTGTCACTCTCTCACAGTTCATGTGAGAAAACTGTGAGCGAAGCAGTGATCAATTCTGATAGTCTGTTTTCCCATAGCCTGTGTCTTGATTCATTTTCCCAAGACCCCATCCAGGATCATTAGAAGCGTAAGGAGATAATATCCAGTCGTCTGTGGGAAAGCCCATTAGTATTATACTTATTTTTACAAAGGAATGCGCTTGATTATGGATTAATTAGGTGGCAAATCCTTTTCGCAAATAAAAGGAAATTTCTGTTATTTTGTCTTGTAAATTGAGAAAGTGGTATCATTTACGATAAAAAACAGAATGAAAATGGACGGAGAATAAACTAGTTATTAAAAAAAAACTAAAATTATCGTCACACTAGGCCCTGAGTATATTCAAATAATGCATGTAAGGTTTCAAAACCTAACCTCCTCATAATAACCATCACTTAAAAACAACTTAGCTTTTCCTGCGTTACTTCGACTTCGGCACTGCCTAATGACCGGCACTAGATGAACATATAAAATCTTACAACTGTATTAAAACATCCAGCAAAACCGACAATAAAGAAGTACCTAAAAAAAATGAACCGACCATAGATTTACCATAGTTAACCTCAAAAAGGTTAACCTGATCTACAGTATGGAGAGACCATACAGATCCAAAGTATAGCATGAACTGGAGTAATAGGGAATTGTGGGAGAGAGAGGTGAAACCCCCGTAATTTTGAGGTGAAGGAAATGACTGATCAGCCATCACTCGACTTCAAACTTTCACACAGGATCTTCCGCAATGAGGAGCCTGGCATGTATACGAAGAAACCATACAAACAAAGAAACTTATATACTGCGAATTACGCTGATGCGGAGGGCGCTTTTTATTTTTATTTTTTTTTTATTTCTTTTCACTACATATTGGCTTAATGCTTGACAATATCTTCTTCGTGCGCTTATAAACAAAACACAGTGACTGCATGCTTCCTTGTAAAATGTTCAATTCAACTTTCCAGAAGCCATGAATCTGGTCATGACCCTTACCTATGCGTATTTCGAGCTCTAGATTCACAAAAACAAAAACGATAGTTCTCAGTTTCATTCGTAAGTCTTTTATTCTAACAGTACATGACCGAATAATATATGATATATATCCGTAGTCTAGAGTGGAGAATAGTCGCTGTATGTATACTATATTATTATTTATTCTCGTTTAAGTTGGCTTCGAATATGTTGCACCTGTTCCGTAGGGAAAGTCAACAAATTCCTTCTAGCTTTATTGTACGGCACAACAGTTGTCAAACCAGCAACCAAAGAAATTGTACATGCAACCGAAATATTCTTTCAAAAATCGAGCTACGGATAAGTCATTTCGATTCATAAAAACAAGATATTTACCTTCCCTTGGGGGAATAGAGATCCACCGGTGCATAGAGCAAGATGATTTATAATGTAATATATAACAGACAACGCATTAACGAAAGAAAGAGAGCGGAAACTAAATAAAGAACAGAAAAAAGCATAAAAATGTCGCAAACCTCCGTGGGAAAAAAGTCTATTTTTTTTTATTCTGAAGCTTAGTTGATTTTCTTTAGGCTATCAATTATCATTTTTTAGTAATGTAAAGACTTTTTTTTTTATTTAGGCTGAGGTGTAATTTCACTTCCTTTCTTTTGCTTTCCGACTTGAGAATTATTTAAAAATAGCTAAATATTCACGTTAATTTTATGTATGTATTCTTTAATGAAAAATAATTCTCAAGCTCTTTCAAGAATACATTTGCATCTTATTTCAAATAGGTTGCATGAATGTGGAAGACAAATACAATACACCAGTCTTTCCACAAGGAATAATAAGCAAGTGCAACTGTGCTGAGTCTTCCGAATACTGTTATTAACAATTGGCCACATGTGAGAGAGAGAGAGAGAGAGAGAGAGAGAGAGAGAGAGAGAGAGAGAGAGAGAGAGACCCACAGTAGTTGTACAGAGCCTTGCGTTGTGACTACACTGGCATAAACAATTGCGCACACGAGAGAGAGAGAGAGAGAGAGAGAGAGAGAGAGAGAGAGAGAGAGAGAGAGAGAGAGAGTCCGCGAGGCAATAAATTGACGATTCGGACGAGAGCATGCACTTTTTGTAAGTGCGGGTAATAAAAAGTCATCAAACAATAATGGTTTTCTATATTATCACGAACGCTATCGTTATGAATATGCAAATGTCAGTAATCAGCAAGGAATCACACTGGTCGTCCCGCCAGCCAAAGTCAGATACGGAATCTCGCCGACCAGACCGGGAAGGATAAAAAATGAGAAGAAAGAAAGAAAAAAGGTAGAAGAAAAATCATGAACATGTTCGGGTATCTGGCTTATGATGAAGAACACGAAGAAGGCGTGTATAACTATGTAGAACAAGCAGGCCCCAATAAAACACATAGCGTATAGAATACCGATCTGGAACACGGATAAGTAGAACGGCCGCGTCCGGTTACGAATAGGAATGGTCTCATATTCTTTAGAATTTCTTTATCTTCCTCTAACGGATGGATGCCGGAGGGGGCGAGTCCTATAAAGTTTATAACCAGCAGATATAGGAGTCAGCATTAGGTCATGGCGTAGACAAAGAAGACTTCTAACCTTTTCCAATCACGGGACGCGTGTAACAACCATCGGGGCAACAGCGTCTGAATCGGATCACATCGGATGGAATTGCATCCCACTTCGTCCTTGACTTTCGTGCATTATCTTTTCCCCGGTCCCTCCCTGTTTGCTTTTCTTAAAAATACCTGCTCAGAATTTCCTTCAAAATCCTCACAAAGCATCAAACAGACTTTTTAAATAATGTACCTATTACTTTGTGCAGGAGGAAGGCGATTGTCCGAATATTGCAAACGCGCGGGCCAAATTTTGGTGAGGGGCGATGAGCGAACAGCAACACGGTAGTGAACACGAAAGAGGCGTGCCCGTTGATTGGTCGATGGCGCTGACATCTGTTGGGCGAACACCAAACTCTCAAAACATGGAACCTTCTGCACCAGCTAAATTAACCGCTTGCTTGTTCTAGTAGTAGCTTGTGGCCGCTGAGTAATAGCAACCACAGCAAGCTATCATTACCATAGCTTCTTAAACACACACTCAGCAGTGAATGCCGCTGATGATTGTTCCGCTGAAAAGGGGAGAGAGAGAGAGAGAGAGAGAGAGAGAGAGAGAGAGAGAGAGAGAGAGAGAGAGAGAGAGAGAGAGAGTTTGTTTCTAAATAATGAGACACCCGGAGTGCCTTCGCGGACCGCCTTGCAATTAAAAGATATGTCTATAGACGCGGGTGATCACTGTAACTTGACTTGGAAGTAGTAATTTACAGTAAATGCAGAATATTTTCCTCTGTCTATTAATATGTGTAATTTCTTCTACTCTTAACAATTATTTTCGCACTTTGCTATTATTCAGATCAATAAAATTATCTCGCAACTAATGTGTCTTTGGTAGTGTAGAGGACACTGCCATTAAATTGTTTCATTTTTGGCGAAATCCGTTGGGACTGGTAACTCAACAACCTTTCTTTGCTCAGAATTGAATTAAAGGATAAAATTCAAGCAATTAGAAATTATAGGACATAGCTTCAAAAGAAACGATAAACTCTTATCTTTAAATGAACAGTAATGGAACCACTGAGGAATCACAGATTGACAAACGGCTTTCCTTCATACCAAAACAAGAATGTTCAACTGAATTCAATTTTGGACTTAAAAATCATCTACCTCAATGCCTTATCTTGTATTCTATAACCTGCAGAAACTCGCGAAAGAAAAATAATTCTCTAACTGCAAGTTAACCTCCCCCATAATGGGTTATTGCGAAGAAGAAAGCAAACTCCTTCTGCAAACACCCTCTCCAAAAGAAAAGGGCGTATGGTACCGCAGTGGGCGTGCATTTACAATGTCAGTGGTTCGACTCCAGCAATCTACACATCATTCGAGCTAGCTGTGAATGGGTCAGCAAATTCATTTTCAGAAACTACTTACTGAGAACACTAACAAAGAACACACACAAATTTATAAATTTATATATATATATATATATATATATATATATATATATATATATATATATATATATATATATATATACACTGTACATACGTAAATACATATAAACATATTCATATATATACATGTGTGTGTGTGTGTAGATCACTGCAATCCCTGGATTACTGATTTCTACGAAGTAAATAAGGAACAAGGTATTTTAACTGGTGTTGTAAGGCAGCTTGATTGAAGAAACTCTTTCTCTGACTACATTTAAAGAGCGAATGAATTATCTATGGAAAACCGACAGAGTTCTCCTTGTAAATGAGATGAAAAGGATCGAGAGAAGTGTCATAGCTCAAAAAGAACTGCTTTAAATTTAATTTTAGCGATGATAGACAAGTGTATTATTCCCAGACGATGGCTAAATACCACCGTTTAATAATGCGAAGCAGTCAGTAAACTACCAAGTAATTAAATCTGTAAATTCCTTGACAGGACTGATTGCTTTGTGGCTATTAAAACTGGCGTCACAACATCTAGGTTACTGACGCCGTCCTTGACAGGGCCATGGAGGATACCATCAGGCCGATAGAGTATTCCCATCTTTAGAGATTTCAAAATTACTGTTTTAGTTACTGAAACGTGAGAAGATTGGGTTGGTAAGAAGCCCAGTGACTAGGTCAGTTATAGTTGGAATCATTTACGGATGGGTAAGAGGAAAACTAAGGAACCAAAAGTGTCTTTTGTCACAAGTGTTATTTATTTATCAATTAAGGTTGGAAGGAAGGTACAGTATAAAGTTAGATTCGTTATGAGAGGAACTTACAGATGAAATAAATTAAGGGTACTAACTGCTTTGTCATGTCACTCTGGAAATTGAGAAGTGAGTTAAAATGATCTTTTGTGAATCGTGGAGATTAGAAAAATTGACAGCATCATTGATAACAAGACCATTCCGGGAAAAGCTCATCAATTTGGTACGGTGTACAGAGAAATCCTAAAATATCGACCGCACATTGTAGCACAAATAAAGAAAATGAATATGGTTACAGGCAAATAATTGTAAGTCATGTAACATCAGTTTCAAAGAATAAAGTTAACGTGTCTTAGAACAGGTAAACTTATGTTTAAATACTAGGCGCATACTCCTTTAAAATGGAAGCAGAGAAGCCTCACTTGATGGCTAGGTTTCAGAGAAAAGATTATTACACTAAGAAAACGGTGGTAAACAGAGGAGATACCGGAGGAAAGGTCAAGTACTTGAGAAATGTATGGGGGAAAGTCTTGGGTCTATCACCAGATGGCATTCCATGGGAAGAGCCAGAACAGCTGGCCAGTGCTTCCACCCTAACGACAGTAGAAGCGCCAATAAACCAGAAGATTTTTATATTCTACAACAATGCCGGGGCTGGGATCCATAAGCGTGCCATTCAATTCCTCAGAATTCAGAAAGGGCGAGTAATGTAAAATTAACAAGGGTAACATACAGATAGAAAATTTAAGAAACTGGGTGTAAGAGGGTTTCTGAAGTACCAGAGGTATTTGCAAATGATAAACACACAAAGATAATCCACAATCAGACTATAAAGAAGTTGAAACTAAGCAACGTATTACCTAATATCTGGTGGTGCCTCTTATTCTTATGAATCTAATCTTTAATTTCACCTGACAGCATGGGGCATCTTGTATAAATTATTTGTGGGGCTTTAAAAAGTTGGAGAACCCTTTCATGGCTGACAGATCCAACCGTTCCTTCACTGACAGAGTATTTATGAAATTTATAAGTTCCTCAGACTGGAGAGAGAGAGAGAGAGAGAGAGAGAGAGAGAGAGAGAGAGAGAGAGAGAGAGAGAGAGAGATAGCTTATGCAAAATCCGTTTTTATCGTTTCCCGAGTACGCCGGGCATATCAGTGCTTCATTTCAGATAAGGGGCATTTATTTAATATCACTCAATTTCAGCGGAGCTCTGAAAGCCCTACCGTTTCAATTCAACATGTCTGAATTTTTCTTCTCTCAAAATTCAGGCCCTGACAATTTACATGCATATCGGTGGAGTTGATTTCCGCTACGCCCAACTCGCGGACGCTGCGTTGCCCTGCATGTTTATGCATCACTTGCATGCATTAATGTAAACACAACACTATTATAATGACATCTGGAAACCATTCCAGGCAGGCGATTCCGGCACAGGAACGAATTATAAAAGCAGAAACTGGACAACTTTATGCAATCAGATCTGGTCACTGGAAGGACTCTCTCTCTCTCTCTCTCTCTCTCTCTCTCTCTCTCTCTCTCTCTCTCTCTCTCTCTCTCTCTCTTTATAAGGAATGATGTGTTACTTTAGATTCGTTTTCTATTATAAGGTTATAGTTAGATATGCTGTCTGTAGAGCACTTTTATACAGTGTCCATAACAAAATGATTATTGAAAGAAAATATGATTTAACTTACCCCAACAAGGTTAATGACCCTAAATAAGTTATGCCATCTGAGAGGGAAATATGTTTGACCCTGACAAAAAATAGGACGCATTTCGTATTTGAAGAGTAATTAATTTTATCATCTGATGCAAAAAAATAAATTAGGTGTAACTAACAAATCTTTCCACTGTACAAAACCTAACTAAGGTCTCACGAGGTAGAGAGACGAAGATATACTACAATACAACTTGGACAGGGATAACAAAAGAATTGCCTCCTCAGAACTGTAAGGATAAAATACTAACTAACCTAATGAAATACATGGAAGGTTAAATTTGTCTACAGGAGGTGGCTGTTTACCGTTAGTATCTGTAAAAACAGAATAAAATAAAACAAACAAAAATAAAGCAAGACTAGAATCCTGGATGTATTTGGAGACTTATGACTTGAGTTACTGTACTTTTTCATCAGAGGTAATAGTATATATATATATAGAAAGCTAGCATTTTCGTATATCCTTTTACTGGTCCTAAAAATTTACGCTCTCATACAAGCGCGAACAGAATAACTATGTAAAAAACAATTAGTAGGGAAGCTGCAATACAGAATCTAAATTATCGACGAAAATCTCGTGTGTTCGTTGTTACATTGGTATGAAAATGATGAAACTTCATGCTATTTACCTTTTTAAATAATTACTAATCGCTAATATATGCTCTAGAAGCGCGGTTTTAAATCACAATGTTAGCTAAGGAAGTCAATGATGAAGGTAGTGTTAGTCTAATCTCTTTTCTAAAGCGTAAGTCATTTAATTCCCCTTCATTTCATATCGTTCAATCATTATTCTTTATCCCTTTATTTCCCATATTTACTCCAGCCATTCATCCTGTTAACTTTCCTCCTGTCGCCCAACGAGCGTGGGCTATATTACCTCTCTAGGCCTGTTTGTCATCCATTCATTGCTTATTAGATTGTTTGGAAACTCTTCAACGGCCAATTGGCTTCCAGGAGACCTCACTTTCGTCCGAAGACTGCCTCGTCCCGACAAACCATCCTTTTCTTCTCGTTAACGGCCGCAGTATGACTTCCTCGCTAATGGTTATGCAAATACGTGAAGTAAATAGTACCCAAATAACGTCTGCCGACCAGCGAACTGTAATCACAGCACATATAAACCTCTAAAATGGCAAGAAATCTGTTCCAAGCGATACTTTGCGCAAGGATCCGGAGGCGGCCCTTGTAAAGACCAGTGTTGACAGTGCTCTTGCGACCGCTCGCCACATCGACTACTGCATATTACAACAAACCTCCTGCAATAAGGGCTCTTCCATCATACATATGCCATATATTCTGGTCCTTGTGACATCAGGCCGCCTGGGAGGACCTCAAACAGCTCAATAACCTTGTGTGTCCTTAACTCTTTAGTCTCTTGTGGAGTAGGCGAGGGAGTAGAGGGGGTGGGGAGGGGGGAAGTCAAGAGAAGGCGAAGAGTAAATGGGGTTTGAGTTTTGTTAGTTAGACTTGCTCTTGTAAATAGGAAGTTCATTCACAAAGGGAAACTTGAAAAAAAAGTGCAGAAATAACCTATGGAAAACATAAGCAAAGATGCCATTGGCAACTATTATTTAGATGTATTCATCTATAGAAACTACGACGATTATACGGAAAAACCCTGAAAGTGAATATAATGGTGTAGAATGGCAGTTGCAACGGCTTTATCTGCCACCCATGAATGAACTAACATAATTTCACGCTTAAAATATTCATCGATCTGTTTGGAGTTGAAACGAATTGGTCATAAAAGCGGAAGCAATTCACGAACACTTGAGTGGCCATAATTTTTATGATTTATCTGAGGTGTATGGGCATACTCACCCTTAGGTATGTGAATATCTACAGAAACCTATATGGAATGTGCAAAATGTATTTTTGCAAAAAATACAAACTTAGAAAGCAAAATTAAGCGCCATGTGTACGACGCCAACAAAATTTTGTTCCGTAAAGATAATAAATATTTTGCCATGAATATTTTACTCTTTAATTTTTGAGCGAAAGCTTAAAAAGCAAAATGAATCATGCGATTAAAGGAACGACCAAAAGAAAAAAAAGTTCTCTGTTCGAGACTACTGGCCCCTAAAAGAATCAAAGGCCTCGGGAATTATGCAGATGGAGCATGGAAAACACGAGGGCTAGACGAATATATAATTAGTAACCATGATAAATATACATTGAAGGCTAATGAGCAACGAATTACGATGTATCCAATAAATATTGCCGTTTCTGAATATATGTTATAGTCAGGGATTTTCTTTTGTATCAAAGGCCCCGCTGTCGGCGAATCTTCCTCGCATCTCAAAGTTATTGACTTACATGAAATTTAGATGTTAGGATCAAAGAGCCTGGGTAGGGTCCAGGGGAGTTGGGGTTGTGGGCAGGTGGTTTGGTGAGTGGGGGGCCCCGCCGGACGTTTTATTCATTCAAGAGAGCTTTAGCATCAAATAAGAGAGAAATTATTCATCTCAAACTTAAATCCTTTTGATAAAAGATTGGACGAAAGCCGTCGTTTTAAGTCTTCCTTTGAAGAAAAAAACGCCTGTAAGTAATTAGGGACACAACTGCTCTAGGGAGAACTGCAAGGTACCTGTCCCTTCTTCAAATTCCCCGGTCATGAAAACCGATTCTCTCTCTCTCTCTCTCTCTCTCTCTCTCTCTCTCTCTCTCTCTCTCTCTCTCTCTCTAAGATGCATCCCAGACCATCCAAGACTGGAAGATGCAAAATATACCGGAAGATGCGTTAGCAATTCTCTGGTAGACATCAAAGGTGCCTCACACTGAGGGACCTGGGGCAACCCGAACGAACTGTAAGGTCTGTAAGGTAAGGTAAGGTCTCTCTCCAACAGATGTTTTCAGCCATATCTTCTCTGTCTCATGGAAGTACATTAAAAGTGACTTACACTGTTGCCCCCCCCCAAAAAAAAAACTCAGGATATACACTACTAACCCAAGATTCATATATTTTCATCTGCCCGTCTTCAGAGATCAGGAATTCGTTACTCATTTTGTGTAGTGAAAGCTACTCTCTAACTTCCAAAATGCAAGATCATAATAGCACAAGTGTGGTGTAAATATGCAAAACCGGTTTAGCTGCTTTCCTTTTACAAAATCTCAGATCCTGATTTCCCTATATCAGCACCCATTTCTTGCAAAAACAAATACATCACTGCTTGTTTAGTGCAACTCACATTAACCTGTTGTGTCAACATGGAAACATCAATATTTTGCCTTAAAGTCTAAATCAGATATCAACAGGTGTTGTCTATGTTAAGCATTTAATTTTAGCCACAAAGTTCTCCACATACGTACGGCGCCTGATTGTAATACAAAAATGATTCTAGCCACAAAGTTCTCCACATACGAACGACGCCTGATTGTAATACAAAAATGATTCTCTAATACGGTCAATGGTTCAGCTGCCGAAAGCATCCAGCAAACTGCCGACAAAATCGGATATTTAAGCAAAAATAAGGAAAGCGGGAGAATAGAAAAAGCAAAGCTGTAACTTGGACTATAAACGTACTTATCCTTATAATGTATACAGTGAGAAAAAAAAAACTGTTATGATCTATGGAAAAGGGAGGGAATTTCTCAGAATACTGCGTCGACTTCGACAAAAACTATTCTTTCCACTGTAGTTCCCTTTTTGCCGACACCCCAATAATTAAAGCCTTTCTGAGCGCAACTTCAAGAATACACGACTAACCACGTAAGGTCGTGGGCAATTAATGCAGGGATGAATGCGGCTTAATGAGGGATCACATATATCCTGCTCTCTCTCTCTCTCTCTCTCTCTCTCTCTCTCTCTCTACCTACCTACCTATCTGTTTATTGTAAATATACAATAGGTCATCCCAGTGGGAGTTATGCCTCTGATAACAAAATCTAGTGCTGTAAAAAGGTTATAATTCTTGAATCTTATGCAGTATTATGACGCGGCTTCCTAGGATATTGCGTACTTTAATTTTTTTTTTTCTGACACAAAACTTTAATGCCGATAACATCTAGTAAAAATCTAATGAATCTTTGTTTATCGAGAATAGAAGTCGTGTGAGATAATTCAGTACAGCAAAAAAAATATAGACCCCCGTTCAGGTGGCTGGTTTAGATTAGGGCCGCCTCATACCAGCATAGGCCGTTGCCCAAAGCATGGTAAGGTGTAAGGTACTTAAAGTGGATAAGAGGTCTGGTGTAGACTTATGAACTCAAAAACCAAACACGACTTATGTCTTCTTTTCGGTACGGATCGCTTTGGTTTTTTTTTAAGTTTGTTTGCTGTTTCTTGTTTGTCATCATTTCGATATTTGCTATTTTTTCCTTTGTTTTCTCTTTTTGGTCTGGGCATTTCCATCTGAGAGAGCTTTCTCGTAAGGTTTGCACCATATGAGGAACAATAATACTGATAATAATAACAAAATAAAACAGATCGTAAAATAACCACATCACTTATGTAGTGCAAGTGCGAACTAAATATAGAGGCAATCAACCACATCATACATGAATTCCCAGCATTAGCTCAAAATGAATATTAGAGAAGACGAGCACACAGTCGAAAAGGACTGACACTGGTAAAACTGCAAAGAATTTAGGTTGTCATGTACACATAAATGACAGCACAACCAAATGCCCGAAAAAAGGGCTGGAAAACGAAATGATCACGCTACTCTGGGACCATCATGTGAGAAACGACCATGTGATACATGCTCACAGACCAGAGGTAATTGTGGTAAATGAAAAAACCCAGAAAGTATCTCTGATATATGTGTCCATGCACGAGTTAAGGACAAATGCAGCCAAAAGATGGAAAAGTACCATGATCTAAAGATAGAAATAATGAGACTACGGCAAGCTGAAGTTTGAGTAGTACCTATCATCCTGGGAACATTAGAAGTAATCACAAAGGATCTCTGGAGAAACCTTGGAAGGAAAGAATGTGCTAATCCCGACCCAGGCTTGCTCCAGAAAAATGTACTGGTGGCAATAACAAGGATAATTAGAAGAGCGTGGGAATCCTAAGAAAACAGGGTAGCGGGGTCAGATTCTCTGCAGGCAGGTTACGGCCCAGATTCAGCTTCTGAGACACCAGCCTGGCAAGGTTGTGAGACGAACATTTTGGTAATTCTTAACCTGAAGAAGCTTTCTTTGCAAACTTATAACGGTTAAGGCTTGCTCTGTATCAGTATTTGCTTAACTACTATACTACTACTACTAATAAAAGTAGTAACAACAATAACCATTAGCGAAGCCCTAGGAACTCGATAGAGGCGTATCTGGTCTGAAAATGACCACATAACCCTTTCGGGTTAAATTTCTAGCGGATTATTTTTCATTTATTTTTTGGTGATTTGTTGGCAATCTACTCTTTTTCCTCAACATCTTCATTTTTCATTCATCTTATTGTTACTTTAGATGTCTCTTTAAAACTTTCGTCCGATCTCTTATTCACTTAATATATCTTAGTCGTTCCGTTTTATATCGTTTCCACTACAGCTGTTATCCAGCTGATCTTTAATTTCGGTTCTCCTTTTGAAGATAAAGCTCACATTTGGCATCTGTAACTTTACTAACCAGAAAAGTAAAGTAAAACATGCGCCGGAGTTTCTTCAGCGCAATAGAATTTTCTGTACAGCGTATAATCAAGACCAACGAAAATAGATCTATCTTTCGGTGATTTCGGTATAATGCTGTATGAGCCGCGGCTCACGAAACTTTCAACCACGGCCTGGTGGTGGCCTATCTCATAGCGTTGCCAGACGGACGATCGTGGCTAACTTTAACCTTAAATAAAAGGAAAACTACTGAGGCTAGAGGACTGCAATTTGGTATGTTTGATGATTGGAGGGTGGATGATCAACATGCCAATTTGCAGCCCTCTAGCCTCAGTAGTTCGATCTGAAGATGGAAAAAGTGCGGACGGACAAACAAAGCCATCTCAATAGTTTTCTTTAGCAGAAAACTAAAAGCTTAGCGTAAAAACGATCGCTTTGCTACAATGTAATTAAAGTGACGCTCGAATAACTTAAATTCAAGGAAAATTACTTCAAGTTAACTGTCAGACTATCTATTTTGTTGTATAAATTATCTATGGGAATACAATAAAATATTTAAGTCATTCCCAGTTATTGCTCCAAAATTCCTTGATTTGGACTCAAAATGCCAGGTAATGATTATACTTCCTATCCGTAAAAGCCATGAAATATATCTGGGTTCTTTCTTCACTTCTTTCTCTACTTCCGTCTTTCAAGTCTCAATAAAGAATCGAAACCATCAGTCTTTCATTTTCCTTTGAACTCTCTCTCTCTCTCTCTCTCTCTCTCTCTCTCTCTCTCTCTCTCTCTCTCTCTCTCTCTCTCTCCGACATTTTCGTCCCCTCATATCCCTCTAATTTTTTGTCTCTAGTTTTTTCCTCTTCTTATTTTCTTTTTTGTTTACACATAGAGACCTCTTCAAGTTATCATATGCAGCAGCTTCTGGCGAGGCAGGTGGTCCTTGGTTCTATCTGGTTGGATTAAACAACGGCGGATTTAAACCACTCTTCTTCCTCTGACCATAAACCAAACATTTCTCTTTCCGCGTCTCGCGTTTTTTCGTCTCTGTTCAGTATGGAGATGAATCTCTTCCTCTGCAACAAGGTAACTCAATCCGCTTTAACAGTTGTGAAACAGGTTGGACGATCTTCGATTCTATTTCTGCTCTTTCGGTGTGACTTTCACGTCATTTGATGATTTTGCATAACTACGTTAACAACTTTTTTAACGAATTAAAATAATAACCATAATAACAGTAATAACAAGCATCCTAAGAAAACATTTTTGTGTCTACCGTACACACATGCACATGTCTGTGACGAAGCAATCTGCTTATGTTTGCTAGATCCGTGAATAACATACGGCCTACCGCCCACCAGTACATCCGGATATAAATGGGTACCAGCATCTCCTGAAGTCAAAATAAGAAACCAAAGACAAAATTTAAACGCGCTTTCATTATTTTTGAGACACACCAGGATTTTCTTACCATTAATCATGTCTACAAAAATAAAAGCGTGGGCGCCAAACATGGAAGGAAATGCTACAAGAAAAGAAATATATTTTCTTATTTCTTGTAGCATTTCCTTCCATGTTTGGCGTCCACGCTCTTATTTTTGTAGACATGTTAACTGTAACAAAATCCAGGTGTCTAAAAAAAAATATTATTTACTTTTTAGTGCATTTTAATAAAAGTGTGTTTAAAATCTTTTTTTAAACACACTTAGATTTTTTAAATTTTTAGTTTTAACAGACATTGTAACCAATTTATAATTGTAACTAAAAAAACTGAACGTGATATCCTATCGAGCCAAAGAAGGTAAGAAAAATTCGTAGAGCTATTAACCTATTCTACTGAAGTCAAAGAAAGTACGAAATATCAGAAGAGTTTCATACAAATCCTGAGATACTGGGAGAGGTTAATGTAGGGTCACTAGATGTCACTGCTGACCTACTAACCATGTAAGGTTGTATTGTCACCGGGGATTGAGTAACCATGCAAAATTTCAAGTCCATCGGATGAAGGGAACAGGTCGAAAATTGAGTTACAAGCTTTGACCCAAACAGACAGACAGACGCAGAATTCAAGTTAAATAAAAGCATGTAAAAAGGAGATGAGACCAACAACCTCAGCCCCAGAGCTTTGCGGAAAAATCAGACGGCTGTACTTTTGCCGGTAACAACCCCCAAAGGAGTATGGTAAAGTTTTATATATATAATTTATTTATATATATATATATATATATATATATATATATATATATATATATGTGTATGTGTATATGTAATGTATATTTATACATATATATATATATATATATATATATATATATATATATATATATATATATATATATATATTTTATATATATTTATATATATATATAAATGTGTGTATGTATATATATATATATATATATATATATATATATATATATATATATATATATATATATATATATATATATAAATGTGTGTGTATGTATATACATATATATATATATATATATATATATATATATATATATATATATATATATATACATATACATATACATACTTTTCAGGCTATCAGACTATAGCTGGCCCCTAAAAATTACACTTGTGAGACGTTTCTACGTTTATGGAGTTTATAATCGGTGGTCATTCTACTTCTTCGTCACCCATCCTCTCTCTTTATCTCTTTTGTTGATTTCTGTTTTTTACTTATATATCCCTCATCACAATCCGAGTCCATATTTCAGTGTTATTTATTTTTCCTTTCAGAGAATTTCTTGTCTCCTTTCCCATTTAAGTGTTTTTGTGATCTACAATCCCTTACATGTTCGGTCCATTTCATTATCTGCTTTTATTTTTTTTTTTTTCACTCAACAGCTACTTCTTTTCTTCTCTAAAAAAAAGTTATTCATTTATGTATTTTTTCGTCATTTCTTGTCACTCAAACCGTTTCTGTTATACTTCCAAAGGCCGTCTCTGGATTTCGGTCAATGTTATTTCCAACTTTCTCCGCTCTCTATAACCCTTTCTATCCTCATTCCTAATTTACTTCTCCTATTGTGAATTTCTACTACCTTGCAGCCTAACCCTGGAGAGTTAAATATTTACATCCGATAACCTATCTAATAATAATAATAATACTTGCAAAGACTCTTCCCACTGCCTTCCTAAACTATTTTACTTTCCTAACCGCTTTCTTCACCCCGTAGAACCTATCATTATAAAAAGTAATTTAATTTTTATGTCCTTTCCGATGTTACTATTTTAATCATCCTTTGCACCAGCTCACCTTATACCTGACTGATAATTCCTTTCTTTAACGTCTTTTTCTCCTAGTTTTCCACTATTCTTTTATATAAATTTTTCTTCTTTTCTTCCTCCTCCTTCTCCCATCCGTATCCCCTCCGTTTCTGTATCAATTCTTTTTCTTCCCCTCAGTCCCCCTCCTCCTCAGCTCCCAGTTGTCCCTTATTCTTCTATACCAATCCTCCTCCTCCTCCTCCTTCTTCTTCTTCTTCTTCTTCTTTCCCTCATTCCTTCTCCTCCGTCCCCCACCCCTTCTTCTATATCAATTCTTCTTCTTCTTCCCCTTTCTCTCCTTCTCCTCCTCCTCCCCTGGAGCCAGCAGCAGTCACTCCTAGCTTAATCTCTTTCAGGTAAACACGTGAAGTGCTTGATCGGAACTGACACTCAGCGAGCAGGGCTCTGCCTCTTCCCAACTCTTACTGTCCTGCTCTCTTATTTCTCTTTGTCACACTCTTACTGCAGCCCTCTCGCCCCAAACCCTCCCCCGCCTCTAGAGTGGGAGCTTGGGCTGTTGGTGTTCTCCAATATATATACATTCTCCCTTTCCTCTCGTATCTTCTGTAGCTTTGTCTGTCTGCCTGTCTGTGTCTCTCTCCTCTCGGTATGTTTGTGTGTATGTGCCTGTTTTGCCAGTGGGTGATGAAAAAGATAGAATAATCGTGATAAAACAATTACTATCATGAATGTGGGCAAATATTAACACATTAAAAACAGGTATCTAACTGTAATAACAGGAGTATATATTACATCTCTCTTCGTCATCGACCACTCTCGTATACCTAAACATTATATGAGGAAACTCCTGAAATATGAAGATACATATGCAATACCCTGTCACATACTGCTTCCTATTCATTATCAATAAAACCCATCGTCATAATAACTGGCGTACATCATCTTAAACAACGCAAAGTAAGGCAAAGTAACATGGTTTAACCTTCAGTAAATTACTAACCTGGAAATCTAAAAGAACAGCTGTTCATTATTTACTTACCTTTCTGAAGCCTTGAGTACCAATTTTCTGCAGCCTTGCCTGCCAATCTGAGGAAGAAAATTGAACAAACTGATGAGTTACTGGATCAGAATATATTTAAAATTTAGGAACAAATAATTTTAATGGCATTATTTATTTTCGTATTATATGACCAAGGTAAAAATTAATGATTAATGTTAATATAAAAATGTTATTCATTTGATACACAGAAGTAAACCTTTTCATGTGAACATGGAGAATAGTGGACTCACCGTTAATTTAGAGTAATATTGCAATCAGATAAAACGTTGTTCTGGACATTATTTAGATAATAATATTGTCGGCAAAGTTATATATCTTAAGGAGAAATTCTTAAATCCTTTGCTAACTTTGTATCATCAGCCTTAAACAGAATTAGATCAGAGTCCATATTTCATATTTCCACATTAATGCACAAAAATACTTTTAGAATTCCAGGGAGAGATTTTTGGGGTAATAATTATGCTGATGTCTTACTATTACCTTTCAAGTATTGCTCCCTCTGCTATTCCATATTTCCAGTCCTTTTATTTCTTCTTGTGTTTGGAATTTCACACTGTAATTGGGTGATAGTATCTTGAAGAAACATACACATGTATATATAATATATATATATATTATATATATATGTATGTATATACATATACATATGTGTATTGTGTACATCAAATCACAGCATGTATCGCCTTGAATACTTCTTTATACATATGAAGGAAAGTGTATGAACGAGCTAGCGGACCATATCCATTCCCTCTACATAGCGCACACGTGTAGGGAGAGAGACCTTTTACCCTAGCTTAAAAAGAGGGTAAAAAACGGCTAAACACTGATTGGCCTAATTGGATTAAGGGTGGAATGACATGGTATCCGCGGTCATACACTCACAATTAGCAAAGGTACGAGGTTCTCGGATGGGTTACTTGCATAAGAATACGGGCAGATTGACAGACGGATGGACAGAAACGGAATAAGGCAATTACAGAATGGTAAGAAGAGAGAGAGAAAGAAAAAGACAGGCGTACAAATATACAGACAGCTCTATAGGGAAAGACACAATCACAGAAAGGTAGGAGGAGAGATACAGACAAAAAAGTACATAATCAGAGATATAGGGCGAGAGAAATGGAATGGGGAAAAATAAAGAGGTGTATTTAAACATTATATAGACGTAGAAAGACGGGTAATAATAATAATAATAATAATAATAATAATAATAATAATAATAATAATAATAGAGAGAGAGAGAGAGAGAGAGAGAGAGAGAGAGAGAGAGAGAGAGAGAGAGAGAGATTCACTCCCTTTATCAGTAGGTGTTGATGGTTTCATTAGCCCTGATTATTTCATCTTGACACCTATGGCACTCACGCCATCGCTGACGATGTTGGCTTAACTTTATGGCGGCCGATAAACGCCCTTATTTAGATTCCTAATTAGTTGACCTGATACCCAATTTTCGTCCGAGTTCCTCGTATACCTCCTACGCATCAGGGGATAAAACGTGTGACTCAAAATAAATACAAACCGTAATTGGTTTTTTGAAACGAAAAATATTTAGTAGGTTTTTGGAAATTTTGCTAATATTTATCCTGTCATATGCCCAGTAGGAAAGATAATTCTGATTTTATATATTCAAGCGTACGTATGTACATGACAGTTTTGCCGAGTGGAAGATTCTAATGCTTACCTACATACTGCTTGCAACTAAGCACTCGATAACTTTACAAGACGAGAAATTTTAACTACATACATGCATACATGGCAGTTTTGTAGAGTCAAGAATTCTGGATAACTTGGATGAAACGAAAATCGTAATTACATACATATATACGTGCGAAGACTTTGCTGGAATAAAGACCTTATTTCATACATAAATGAATACATACGTACATAGATACGACGGCTGTTCATTTATAAAAAAAAAAGTGGAGGTGGGGCTTTCGTTTGGAAGATAATCATTCTCTAGTCTCTGCTCTAACCAACTCCTTTAGGATGGATAGTCAGTCCCTTCCAGTTTTATTCCCTCCATCTGTTCTAGCGTTGCTTCTCCTATCCCCGTCCTTCTTCCCTCCCTCTCTCTCCTTCTCCCCTTACCCCCCATCTTGCAATCCCATGAATTCAATTCCAGACTCCGAGAATTCTTTCCAGTTCCTCGCGACGCAAGACATCAAAATCAAAATTCCATTTATTTGTCAATGTCAGAATCCGAGAGAGCCAGTATGTTATATTGTCCTGGCATCATCTCGGGGAAGATTTGCCTTCGCTGAGAGGTTCCACATTTTTCGTCATTTTTCACTTTCTACAATGTGTCAACAGACGAGATTAATTTAGGTAGCGACAGGAATTTAAACGGCAGAGGAGTATCAGCTGCAATATTATCGTCAATTTACCAAGTAGCTTTCGGATGAAGGCCGCCTCGACTATATTAAACCAAGAAAGAATTCTGCTGCCACTCAAGTGTCAGGTTTAATTCTTCTGATATATCAAGGCATTTGCTGGATTGTGGCTTCATCATTGTCTTTTCAAAAGAGATAGTCATAGCATATGTACGTATATTTGTTACGTGTGGAGACCTTGTACGTTTTAAATTACTTTACTCTTGTTATGAGAAAACGTAGGAAAAGCTTACAGAGCAAAATAAATGAAAATAAACGTCTAAGGAAGTACTGTGCAACCCGTGTACAAAAAAATATACAAATAAATAAAAGTGCTGGAACTAGCTTAACTCAGTGTCACTGAAACTTGACAATCCTATGATACAGATAATCTGGAAAGTATACGAATCAAACTAATCGTCCAAAACTATAGGTTAATCTTACAACAACACCAGTAAAATCTCTCTCTCTCTCTCTCTCTCTCTCTCTCTCCATTCAGCACTATATGCTTCAGAATTCGGCTGTTTGCAACAGAGTCTTAGCTCTGCAGAATTTCTGTTTAGTATGTGCTTTCCTAGTTCAGTGATGACCCGTTTATCGCTTTATTTATCAGACGAATTGAGCAAAAGAATGACAAGCACGTGAATCGCCAACAGCAAATGTGGCAAATAAAAAATAAAGTATGCCTGATAAATTCTTGATCACTATAATGCATTACTTGAAATCATTATTTTCTCGTGTTTACGTCGTGCTCTTTTTCGAAAACCTCCATCATTTGAAAAAGTTGCTGTTATCAGATCTCCACAACTAACGGCTTGAAGAATATCGTTGCAAGGCATCTCTCTCCTCAGAGACTCTGCGTAACAAAATACCTTTGGATTTCTCATATCCCATTCATTCCTTTGTTTAGCTAAGCCAGGCTAAGGACACTCGCCACCTCGCAGAAGTGAATTTCATCCATTACGCTTGCTGACTCATCAGTTGTTTCTAGGATAATCTAAGTACTTATGGTTATCGAATCTCAATATTTGTGGACATCACTATTCGATGACACTGAAATGCGAGCATCCTTAAAATCAGTAAGGAGAAATGTATTCGCATAAGGGATTTTCAACAAGAAAGTTCGAACAATAACTAATGCTGTCATAAGAAGCAGCGGAAAGAAAATGGAACAGCCACCTTGAATAGATACATACAGCAAATGCTTATGTTTTATCAGGCATTCACCTGTCTAAACAAACAATCGCCAACTACTTGGCAGTAAAACGAAAATATCAACATCGCATGAAGGCGGGAGGTTGGTAAGTTTAGATTAAGCTGGCCTAAGCCAGCACGGCTCCTTGCCCTAAGGTAAAATATAATAGGGAGTAGGAAGCCTAGTGTGGACCCCTTGACTCTACAAACCAACAGAGAAGCATGATGACTCGAATGCATAAACAAGCGCCGATAATCACGCAACTTCCAATCCATCTCTAACATCAGTCAGTGTACATCCGCTTTGCAAACCACCCACCCACTCCCATCCACCCATTGCCCCTTCCACTCCCCCTCCAACAGCCATCGGGGAAAGTTAATCTCCCCCAATCATTTCATTCAGCCTCTGGAAAAGGGAAATAAAAAAAGAAATCGAAAAGTCAATCCTTTTAGGAAGTGCTTCCCGGGCTTCTGTAAGGTCTCCCCCGGATCCCTGTGGCCCTACGGGGCCTCCCCGGTGAGCGGCACGGGGCTGTTAGCGACGTTAAACAGGGCGGGGAATTTAATATTCAAGCTGCCAAGTGGTCCTTCAGTCTTTCAAGTGCCCCGGTAAATATTATCACTGTGACGTACGCCACTCACCCTCAAGGGCGACCTGATACCGGTGGAGATGGACTGGGGCTGCTGCAGGGGAAGGAGGAAGGAGGCGGTGGAGAAGAGAGGAGGAGGAGGAGGAGGAGGATCAGGAGGAGGTCGTAGGAGAGACACACACAGACAGAGAGATTCTGGGGAAAGAGGTGAAGGTTGAGCAAAGGAGAATAATACCATGAGATATAATGATACAGGTATTTTGGCTGCGACGAAGAAAAGAGAGAGAGAGAGAGAGAGAGAGAGAGAGAGAGAGAGAGAGAGATCTTGGAAAAAGCGGTGAAGTTTCAACACTGGGGACTAATATCATGAGATATAACGCTACAGGTATTTGGTCACAATGGAGAGAGAGAGAGAGAGAGAGAGAGAGAGAGAGAGAGAGAGAGAGAGAGAGAGAGAGAGAGAGAGAGAAAGCAAATACAAAGGGTATTGCAATCGCACAGAGAGAGAGAGAGAGAGAGAGGGAGAAAGAGAGAGAGAGAGGGAGTGAAAGGTAAATACAAGGGCTATTGCATATGCAGGGAGTGAGAAAGAGTGAGAGGGAGAGAGATAAGGACTACTGCATTCTCAGAGAGAGAGAGAGAGAGAGAGAGAGAGAGAGAGAGAGAGAGAGAGAATAATACAACTTACTGAATGTAAATTTACTGCTTTATATACAAACTAATGAAGTATAAACAAAAGTTTTTCTAATGAAATAAATCTCAACAAATGGCAGACATAAAGAGGGCCATCTGTAATAATAGATATGGACCATCCTATGAAATCAATCAAGAGAGAAGTTAAAGCTTTTTTTGCAACTTTTTAATTATAATCCAGGTTTCCTCTAATGAGGATACTAAACCTCAAAGGAATTACTATACATAAAGGTGAAAATCGCTTAGTTCTGTGGAAAGAAACACTTTTCTCGTAACAATCTTAAATTCGTTATGCATTCATTTAAATAGCAAAACTGTATTGCACTAACTACCAGGCTTCTAGCAAAAAGAATGAACAACAGCAGTCTAAGCAACGATAGATATATGGAATTGAACTGCCCATCTGTGTTATGAAGTATACTGCTAGGTGGGAGCCACACAAATCCCATGGTGAATATGCGTGTGGCAATTTTATCTACTGTTCAAATATCTCAGCCGAAAAGGTTTTGTAATGGTTCCGTTAAATGTGTTATGCACTTGTTTGCCTGTTTTTTTTTTATGGAAATTTACAAAAGATGAGCTTCGTAACTGACAAAAAGTGATTAGATTCTGCGAGACATCGGATCTGGATAAAGGATCTTTTGGGACACTACGGTGGATTGCCAAGCTTTGGCGGAGATTTGAGTTTTCTTATCGTTTTTGTAGGTTGTTATGTACCATTCCAGGACCGAAAGAATCCCATTATATTAGTAGAGGTTTCTACTGTCAGGTCGGAAGAGTAACTCGGATAAGACTTAATTTTTGAAGTCCACCCTTTTATAATTTCATATAATGCTGCTTACATTTGGCAGCTTGACAAACCACCCAGTCTCACATAATCTTCACGATCAACAGCCTGTGTTTGATGAATCTGTTCCTGGACGCCAGGCTTTGGAATTCGCTCGCTGCCACCTTTCTCACTAATTCACATGAACTAACTTTTAACAGGTGGATTAATATCTATCAGGGTGAGGTTCCATTTCATTCTTTCTCCCACATACAATTATAAAACCGTAATTCTATAAGTAATAAAATGATATTCAAAGGGGTACTAACTTTAGCTTTCATAATAAGCATTATTATTATCATCTCTAAATGATAAAAAGTAATATTTACCCATATACCATTCCTTGCGTAACAACGACAGTCTGTGAGTAATAAACTCCATGTTTAGACTTGCCTTTGCCTAGTCCTGGATCAACCTCTGTCATCGACGGCCTCTATATAGTGTTCCTAAGGTCAGGACTTCCCACCTGGACCCTCTCTTATATTACCATCATTTTTGACAGTAAGATTACACTAACAATAATTATATTTCGTTAGGCATATGCCTCTTTATATTTATGGCTTATCAACAGCAACAACGAAGACAATAACATTAATCGCAGCATTAATAATGAAGTTCCTAATTCTTCAGGCAAATCGTACTTATTTACAGCAATAACAATAACATCAACATTATCAACAGTAACAATAATCGTTATCTTAATAATTCCTAAGATACTAGGTCCTTTATACTTACAAAAACAGCAATTTTTTCTGGAAGTAAAACATAATAGCAATTACCAGGTTTATTTCTTATTCCAGCGTCGCATTATCATCATAAGCAGACCAAAGGATCAGAAAAT
>NC_089777.1:32061536-32076536 GCF_040412425.1 Macrobrachium rosenbergii
TTTTTTTTCGCGGCTTCCTTTCTGTCCGGTGTGGTTCTCTTGGATAGGCATAGGGAGACTGGCCGGATGAAAGACTCTGATGGGTTAGAGAGAGAGAGAGAGAGATAAGGAATGGAGGCCGTTTCAGAAACAGAGCGAGACCCATGTGGAAGAAGTGTGCTATATATATATATATATATATATATATATATATATATATATATATATATATATATATATATATATATATATATATATATATATATATTTAACATACCTTAGTAAAAGAGATGGCAAGGAGGATCTGTCCACCTACTCTATTACCCTGTTCTTGGTTTTCTCGTTTTCCTACACTTAATCCCAAAGTTACCTCCCCAATTTAGCTGGGCAACTGGCTCTAATCTAGCCCATTTACCATTAAAGTCATGGACAGTCAAAAAATGCAGCTGTCATGCTGGCTTGAAGCGATGAAAGATAGTGTAATTTATTCTGTTCAAATGAGCAACTGGCTCTAGTCTATCCCATCCAATTTTAAAATCATGGACGGCCAAAATGCAGCTGCCATGGCATGTGGGTTTGGAACAATGTAAGACACTGGAATGTATTCCCGAGGGGGTTTCGTCCTCAGTTCATTATTGTTTGTCATTTGAATGGGAAGTGACCAGTTGCTGAGCATTCTCAATGAACGACCAACCTTACACGTGCCCCTCAAATGACATGCAGGAGCATTATGAATGATGGAAAAGTACAGAGCATGATGTACATACACACTAGAATAAAAAGGTATTCAAATAGACTTTCAGGTGAACTGCTATATGAATACAAGAGACTTTTCTTTTTGCTATCTTACTGCCAAGTGGAAGAATACAGAAAGTGATATACTTATAAATGTAATTAAAAGATATTCATGCAATCGTTCACATATAGATTAATATTATTCTTATTGTCATTACGTAATCTGAACAGATCACTCAGTTAAAAAAATCATATTAATGTCCATAACAGTAGTCTTCACTTTATGTATGAATACGTGCTTTCAGAGGTATAGAATATGTTATTTTATTATGCAAAAGGAAGGATTCATTCGAATAATGGAAATTATTTTTGAAAAATTTTTGGAAGTGTAATCACCAACACTTTTCACATATGTTTTTGTTTCTTGAGAATTCTATCGTAAGTACTTTTCATGTTTTTTTCCTATAAGATCTCAGCGCTACTTCCAAGGCTTTCAGATCTCATTTTTTTTCTTACAACGTAGCTATGCTCATGTTACTTCACCCTTTTATTGCTGGCTAATTTTTCGTTTTTTTTTTTTTTGCATTTTAATGCCTTTCCAACCAAATATATTTGCACAAAGATAACTTCAGTAATAAAGTAAAGTAACAAAGCCGTATAAGCACCAATACTGTAAAGGAACAAACACAAATAAGCACAAATATTGCTGTCATGCACGGGTAATAGTTTCATTTTACTTTGTATTCTGCAAATACAGGTAGTCAGAAAGGCATATCCAGGGCAAAACTTTGTAAAAATCATATTTCTAAGTTCCATATACACCAGCAGTGTATTTTGTGCTCAACAAAATTCAGATTATATGAATGACCTAACATGACTAAAGTAATACACTTTTGTAAAATACTGTAGGTTATGCATTATAATTACATTATGCTTATAACTAGAGCAAAGTCATATTATATTCAGTCCTTGATATGCAGTCTCCTCAGGGATAAAGTCGTATAAAAGGTTAAAACCATGGAACTAGAAAACGTAGGATACACTTGTAAATGGATTTTTACATATAAGCACAATATGACATTGTACAACGCCGGCAATCTCTCGGTATTCCTCCTTCGTTTCTTGTCGCTGTTACCATCGTTTATCATCTGCTGGAACGAACGAGGCCCATAATGACGAATGAAACAGTTACGAAATCGAGGTCCACGAAGAGCGAATCAATGAACTGAATAATTCTTAGGGACATCCCTCCCTCCCCCCTCGGTCTCTCCCTAACAATCCCCCACCCACTACCCCGTCCCCTCTCTCTTCCTCTCAAAACCCCATTTAAGACACACAGCTACATTACACAGACGATAATTAATGGAAGGTTAATACGAGGCGGCCGGGCTGGAAACTCACCACCCTCCAGGAAACGCAATAGTCAATAACGTAATGAACTGGCCGCCATTGTGCCATGCCATATGTCTGCTATAAGTCTTTTGTGAATCGAAGCCATTGTTTCGGGCCGGGGGTAAGCACCGCAGACCTACTACGCTTGATAATGGGAGCATGTGTAGCCAAGTTGTATTACATTGCTTACATTGTTTACATTGTGTTATTCGCCCAGCTTGCCAGACCCATTGTTGCACACGTGGTTTGTATTCATTTGTTTACAATGTGTAATCTCCTCCAGTTGCAAGTTTCCAGTCTGTGTCCTTTGTCGTTCTGGATGCGTCCTCTTGCAATAACTACATACACACGGCTGCTCTGTCGCGCCTTCTTTTTTTTTTTTTTTTTTTTTTTACTCTTACACATACTCAGTAAATCCACTTTCACCTGTTCTTCTTGGTTATATAGCTTTTCACTTGTTTCCGTGTGGAAATTCAGATACTTTCGTTACATCAACCGAACTGGTTAATATCTTCACTTAATATGTTTTGCAACGTGGGTAGTAAACAGTGCTAACATGGCATGTTGCGTTATTGTTCATTTGGTGAAATCGCATGAAAAGAATCGACAGTATCTAAGCCGAACATAGATACTTCAGTTAATAATGTCAGAGCCGTTTTGTATCTATTTTATCAAATCGATTACTTACAAGTGCTACTTTAGATTGGGAACCACGTGTTTATTAAATTGAGAATTAAATGTAGAGACTTTCAAAGGACTCATGAAAGAGTTTCGCCCAATAACTATATTTTTAAGAAATTATATAAACATGATATCTAATATAGTCCATATTACCTACTCATTTTTTTGTGAATCCCATAAAAGATATTAATGATTTCATATACAAAGTCATTAGTTACCAATTATGTCACTATCTTCCATAGTATATGATACATATTTCTATGTTTGGCGCATAACACAACTTCACAAACATGACTTTTGTACGAATACAGCCACTTCAGAAAAATTTACTTCATTCGGAAAGAACATCGTTCTGTGCAAGGATTTCAAAAGCAGCATAATGTGCGTATGGGAAGACATTACCTATACATTTAAACAAATACTTATATTAAAAATGTACAGACATACACAAGGTAAGAAAACTTATTGTACGCACTTACAATAAAATTTTGTTGTAAGTGCGTACAAAAATCTACACAAGAAACTAGCATGCGCTGCAATTCACGAATGGTTACCTTTCAAGTTATTGAAAAAATCATTTAAAATGTAAAAACAAACCTTTATCACCAACAAAAGCATAATCAAGACCATAATACTACTTGCAATGATACTGATTATAAAAAGGATAATGAAAATATAGCAACAGTGATTGGAAAAATAGAAATCTCCAGAGTTTTACTTTGATGCTAATTGGAATTTCATTTCACTTAACGACTGTCTTTTAAAAATATTACTCCAGATATTAACACAAACATAATGCACGTTATTATTTCATCAAAACATCCAAAAACATTAACCTACAAAAATCTCTTCATTTTTATCTTATGTCAAATCCTTGCAGGCAACTGAAAACGAAAAAAGAAAAACTGTGAACGAAAGTACCTCTGATATGTGACGAACGTTTCTGAAAAAGACCCTTAACTTTTTCAACCACGAGGGACTTCATATGAATCTTTACTTTCGGTTTTTTTTTTTTTTTTTAGTTTGTAAGATTGAAAGAAAAAAGATTGCTGTAAATGGTTCTGTGGTATAATGGACACTTTAATATGGAGATATAACACAAAAAATAGTATGTGCTATGTATTATGTTCTTTAGTAACTTATTACTGTGAACTGCAGGTTCGTACTACTGCAACTACTAGTAACAGTAGTAGTGGCAATTTAAAGGGTAAGAGAGAGAGAGAGAGAGAGAGAGAGAGAGAGAGAGAGAGAGAGAGAGAGAGAGAGAGATATGACACAACAAAGACCCATCATATTAAAGAGCACCTTTCGCCCAACAGGAAGGAAACCAAAAATGCTCCCCCAAATCGCCCCAAAAAATTCCCCCGCCACCACCCGGTGCAGCAACTGAAATCACCAGCGGCTCCTCCATAAAAATCCAAAAAACTCCAGCGATTGATATTGGGCTCGACTTCCTTCCTGCCGGAGGTGGCCCGGGCCACCGAAAAACATCCGTAGTATTTTATTTTTATGTATTTTTATGGGTGCCCGGAGGTCGCCGCCCTTGACGCTTTATTGATACGATCTTCCTATGGCAAGTGGTTCACGATTGCCTGAAGACTATTTGATGTCCGGGCAAGGGAGTGGGAAGGGAGGTGGAAGAGCCTCCTACGTGCTGTTGGTTAGAGGGTTCGAGCCGTAAGGAAGGGATGGGAGGGGAAAGTCAGGGTTGTCAATAGGGGTTGGGGGCGAGAGGGAAGTGGGTGTCAAAAGAGGTCATTTTGAACGGGAAGCGAGCACTGTTCGTCAAATATTCTCATCGCACCGAGGACGGGGCTTTGCTTGGGAGGAGATCCAGGATATGGCGTCATATGTTTCCCTGGAACGCCACTTTGCTCTGGAATTGTGGAAGTGGAAAACTGTGACACAGACCTTTCGACTACTGTAGTCTCCTCCCTTGTCTTTAAAGGCATGCAAGCACTTGAGGGCATGAGTATGAAACTAAGTTATATTACTATACTGGTATAAGGCTGAGCAAGCACTAACAGAAGGAAGACAGAAGCATCGACAGAGTGCATACCTCTGCCAAGCACCCGACAGCCCTCACAGTAAACAGAGATTAAGAATGCTTCCATATGCTTCATACTGGGAGAGATGCTTCCAAAAGACTTGTACTCAGTTCCTTATAGTTATCAACCAGAAGTTAAACATCCGATGGGCTACCAATCATGGTTTTCACTTAGTTTCCTCAAAATCTGTGATTTTGTCTCGAGACATGCTATTAATACAGAAAGATAGAGATATAGATATGACTAGAAATATTACCTTCTTTAAAATTAGTTTCTTGGGATTACAGTGACACAGAATAAATCATTGATAATGAAAGAAAAAATGTAGTGGGACAAGGATCGAATTTACTTGCTGAGGTCAATACACTGACAATATGGAAATACATGGTGGCAGAGGTGGATCCCCAAATGGTTAGGTTCAAATTTTGACTGTATACTGATAAGAAAACGAATGCTTTTTGACGTTCGGTAAAAATTTTTCGATTACATAAATTTCAGTCTTCTAGATAGTCGTCTTTGGCCATCACATCAGCGTAGTGGATGTTTACTTGTTCCAAGTGTAATTTAAATATAATTGATTCCAATCGTAATTTAAATATAATTTATCTGTGGATCCCTTTAAAGACAATATACTAACTACAGCAATTTGAACAGTACTTTTAAAATTATTTCACCATGTTTCCATATTTATGTCCACGTGTTTGTAAGCTACATTTTCCCTTAACTCGGTCTGTCTGTCAGCCTCAAGTCTGTGTGTGCGTGTCAGATATGCGGGATGGCGCTAAACAAGACCACTTTTGCTGTTCTGTTACTCCAGAGCATGTTCTTTTTTTTGAAAGTTACTTTAATTATTCGTTTGTTTTACAAGTTTAGCAGAGTAAGCGGCTGTCATGTTAGCTTAAGATAAAAGAAAAATAAAACACAATTTGCAGGCGACGCCGCATGTATCTGTTAAACTTAGGAACTGAGAATTAAAGCTGCAACAGTTGTAGCAGAGAATGTAATCTTTCCGTTAAAATATTTCGTGTAAACGATGTGCGAGCGCCAGGGAAGTTCATATACTGAAGCAAAGATAAAAAATAAAAAATAAAAATAATAATTGTTCTGTACAAGTTAATTATGATACGCTGTGTATACAGTGAAAAGGGGGTTTTATATATATTACATTGTCAGTGTTGTAGAGCCTTTGCTGAAAGGTATGTAAATCCCAGCCTGTACATGTATCTACGTATGTATGTCCATACGAGTGTATGGCATATATTCACGCATGTATTTGCATGTATCTCGGAGAGTAATAAAACGTTTGTTCAGAAAATGTAAAAGTGCCGAGATATTTCGGTATTCTACAAATTTTGTGTTGCTGTGAATATGTTAACATGGAGGCCGACATTGATGTATTCTAGACACTGGTATTGTGTACGTGTTGACGTCGTGTTTCAGCCACTGAATACGAGGCCAGAGCGTGTTTTGCAACTTGTTCCTCTGTACAATCAGCTCGTCGTGGTGTGAATGAAATGTACGTGGCCTTGTATGGGCTTGTAGTGGACATTCTGTCCTGTATAATTTGTGCATGACTAATTTTTTTTTTCCACAGCGAGCTCGCTGTTCGAAACAGTATTTCGACAATGTTTGTCAAGCATGCTCAAATGAGTTTGCTGTTTATACACTACTCTGCTGGATATTGTTTGATAGATTTTTTTTTTACTGCTTTGGGGTAGATGATGCTATGAAACACTCCATGCTCTGTGAGCGATGTAACTTCGTTTATTTCATTAAATTTACCTATTTAGGGCATAGTTTATGGTTTACATTTTTGCTACACTGAAATAATTACATGTTGATTAAATGATACTCTTACTATATCTGCTATTATTACGATTTGGGTATGCATATCACTTACTAGCTCATAGGCATCAGACACTTTTGACAGAGAGAGAGAGAGAGAGAGAGAGAGAGAGAGAGAGAGAGAGAGAGAGAGAGAGAGAGATGAAATCAGAAAGAGAGCAGACGATATTAATTCCATCATTTAACAACTGTCTAATTTTAATATACTAATATAAGAAAAAACCAAGATATAATTACAACTTTACCATTACCCTTACTCTTCCTAGCTAAGCAGTTGCTTCGGAAGTCAGTGAGCGAAAAATACAATATTAACGAAAATTTCATTCTACAAATTTTGCTACATGAGTGAGCGTATTTTCTGCCAAATAGTTTTGCATGTCTGTATATCATCGCATATATTGTGAGGATATGCATATGCTATATAGAGACATATATACATTTGTGTTTGTTTGTGTATATGTGAAAACGTACATAGTAATAGCAAATACTCATGGCTTTTTAATTGGTAATAAAATGACCTATTTCTTATCACTTAAAATATATCTCATAAAAAATTGACGAAAGAAGGCTTAATCAAAATTATTACTTTAAGCTATATGGAATAAGAAATATTGCAAATAAAAATAAGTATTTTTCATAAGTATACCATAGATGAACCAATACATGAATAAACTGATTGATAAATGAGCGGAAAGAGGCGACACCTGTAAAGGTGGTTCAGTTATTTTTGCAGTTCACGCTACGTAACTGGAACTCTCAACTGAACCTCGGGTAACGAAAGCACTTCTGAGAAAGAATATAGCCACTACGTTCACACACTCAAAGAAATATTTTTATTTGCATGTACATACAAGCCTTAATCATATACCTACGCACGTATACAAACAAAATGTAAGCCCGCTTCTCTCGCATCCCAACTATCCCACACACACACATACATATATATATATACGTGTGTGTACGCACGAGTGTGCGCGCACGCATGCTACCTATACGCATTTTCCCCTCAAGGTGCATGACTCCAAATTTTAGCCACCCAATTCTTAGCCAGGATTTTAGGATGAGATGCTAATCCTATGCGTTTTCTTCCCTGCTGGGTGCTTACCACAGTCGGCTAGCCACCAGGTACACAACGCACTAAAGAGATCAACAGAAGCACATTGGGTTTATCAGCAGTCTAAATTATTATCTTCTACATGGGGCTCTTGCTGATAATGCGAGCACCCTTATATGTTTATATATATATATATATATATATATATATATATATATATATATATATATATATATATATATATATATATATATATATATATATATATATATATATATATATATTACATGTTGATCGAAATAAAAGCATCTACACACACACACATATATATATATATATATATATATATATATATATATATATATATATATATATATATATATATATATATATATATATATATATATATATATATATATATATATACATATATATACTGTATATATAACTATATTCACATATGGTTGAAATAAAAAACCGGTCAGGACCTACACCCCGCATCAATATATATTATATATATATATATATATATATATATATATATATATATATATATATATATATATATATATATATATATACATATATATATACATTCAAGTAAAATTAGTTTCTTATAAATGTAGCACGAATAAATAAATATAAAAATAAAATGATAACTACTTTGAAATAGGAGTAAAAGAATCTAAAGCTGAACTACAGTAAATCACAAGCACAAAATCCTCCCTTCACAACATACGGGAATTACACACCCAAACACACTTTTACGAATCTGTGCGCATAACACAATGGTTTCGACGTGACCCTTGTAATGGTGGGCGTGCCTGAGACGTCACAAACGGAACGCTTGTATGAAAGGGGTGTCGCAGAGCCACGCCTTTTTTAAGGGTGGCGCTAAAGGACAGCGTCAAAAACGACGTCCGGGTGAATGTCGTGATCAGTTGGTAGCTATAATTGTTGTTGCTGTTGTTATAGTGGTACCAGTACTACTGGTAGTAGTAGTAGTAGTAGCATAAACTGGCGTCAGAAATCAATGGTGCTCGACCATAGATATCACGACCATGTTTAGGAAAGTCTAACAACAGCCTGGTGCAGCACAAACTAAGCTAGGGTGATACAACCTTGGTTGAGGAATTTATAATAATATAATTTCCCTAATCATCTTATTTAACAAGGCATACCTCAAAGAGAGGTTTTAGAACCTAGGGTTATACAACGGTTTTCTTTTGTTATTAATTCGAAATTAATATTATTTTCCTTAGCGATTTGTTTATTGGTCGAGAATTTTCAAAAAATAACAAGTAAATAATGCACGCCGAAGTTTCTTCGGCGCAACTGAGTTTTCTGTATAGCGTATAATCAAGGCCACCGAAAATAGGTCTATCTTTCGGCGGTTTCGGTATAATGCTGTATGAGTCGAGGCCCATGAATCTTTGACCACGAGCCGGTGGTGGCCTCTCATATATCGTTGCCAGATGCATGATCAATGCTAAGTTTAACCTTAAACAAAATAAAACCTACTGAGGGTAGATGGTTGCAATTTGGTATGTGACTGGAGGGTGGATGATCAACATACCAATTTGAAGTCCTCTAGCCTCAGTAGTTTTTAAGATCTGCAACTTCTCGCTGCTGGGAAGAAAGGGCGTTGGGTCGGGTATGATACAAGAAAACACGCTACCGGGGTTTGTCAGGCAGGGCAGCCGATCGAGACTACAGGTCTACCCCAAAGCCAAATCAAAAGTCCTTCAAAAAGGCATCGTGCTGACCCCATACAAAAATGGGAAAAAGCACGTTAAAAGAAGAAGAAGAAGAAGGAGGAGGACGGACAGAAAAAAGTGTGGACAGAATAAACTGCGGACGGACAGACAGTGGTCGGCACAATAGTTTTCTTTTACAGAAAACTAAAAATCGTCGATCTTCACGATCATGCAGTTCCTATGATTTTATTACAGAATACCCTGTCGGTATCGAATTCGCTGCGCCCTAGGAACAATTTGAATTCAAAGAGAATTACTTGTAAGTGCAACTACCCTTACGGTGATGCGAACCCACTCCTTTCAGGGTTGGTATATGGACAACAGTCAAGTTAATCCTTTCAGCTATGTGAATTAAGTCTAATGTTGTCCATGGACCAACTCTAAAAGGCATGGTTCGAATCCCATTCACGGCAGGTGTCATATAAATTATAATACCCTTTGATGCAAATTATTCCCAGGGTATAATGAAATCGATATAAATGTGCTGATCGTAGATTAATATACTGAAATACAAACATCAAGTGAAGTATTCATGACAAGCTGTCGTTCACACACACCCACACACACACACACATATATATACATACATATATACACACACATATATATATATATATATATATATATATATATATATATATATATATATATATATATATGTGTGTGTGTGTGTGTGTGTGTGTGTGTGTGTGTGTGTGTGTGTGTGTGGGTGTGTATGTATGTATGTATGTATACATACAGTATATATATATATATATATATATATATATATATATATATATATATATATATATATATATACCTCTATCTTTCTTCTCTGCATATGAAGTTCGTCACAATAGCCCTGAAAGATCATCGTCCTAGATCGTAACTGTTCTTTCACTTCGTACCATCGAAGTGGGGTTTGTACCGTGTTAGAGACTTCGTAGCATGTACCGCGTTCCTTGTACCTCAGACGTGGCATTTATGCGCTTCCCCGGCCTGGCCTTGTTCGTTTTTGTTTATCTTTTGTCCGCTTGACGCTCGGCTTTTGTTCGACGGCGCGCAAGGCCCTGTTACTGTTTTATGGGTTATAGTGAGGCGTGTAGGATGCAACGAGGCATGGACGGAGGATGGTGGGGTTCGTGGACGGGTTAGGGGAGGGCGGAGTGATTGAGGTACCGGCGGTGGGCCTGGCATATATTGTGGACGGGTAGGGTGGGCGGAGTGGGTTCAGGGTAATTGTGAGATGGGTTGTGCTTCGGGGATGCTTTGGAAATTTTCTGAAAAGTATATGTATATATATATATATATATATATATATATATATATATATATATATATATATATATATATATATATATAATATATTATATATTATATATATATATATATATATATATATATATATATATATATATATATATATATATATATATATATATATATATATATATATATATGTAAAGTACCTCTTGACATGTTTAGCATATGAAATGCAGCATTATGTAAATATTCAATTTGTTACTTGTATTTGTGGCGACAGTATTACTATTGTAGCTCAGGACCTAAAACATTCATTTGACTAAAATTGTTTGGTAGGCGAAAACAAGAATGAGGAAAAATGCTGCCATCGGTGGAATTATTTTCATATTTTTTAGAAATTATGAAAGGAAGAATGATCAACGTTCATCTCATTACTGAGTACTGGAAAGAATAAGGAAACCTCTAGTGTCTAACATTCTTCTTGAATATTAAATTACATTTCCTGTTCTTTAAAATCTCAAACAGTCTTCTACAGAAGTTGATCAGTTCCATATTTCATAACAGTTTATGACAAAGATATTATGGCATACACTTCGCAAAGTGTATGTCATAATATCTTTGTCAAATACCGTTATGAAATATGGAACTGAAAAACTTCTCTAGAAGACTTTAAGGGATTTTATTGTAGGACTGTCCCAATTAATTACAAAGTGACCATTCCATTGTCTTAAAATTGCAAGAAATACAAATCAAACTAAATTTCCATGCCTTTCTATTTCATGTATTTTTGATGTGCTGCATTATTCAAAACAGGTGCCGAATGCACACTATCCCTTCCATAATTACTGTAATGTAAGTGTGTAATGCTTACTCAGATCAGTAATTCATATTTTTAAAATCCGCACAAGGGAAAGACAAATTTGTGTTACCCATAAATCACAGCGTCTTTGCTTACATAAGAAACAGAGTATGCCAGAGTCAATTCCAGTTTCATAGTATCTTAATTACAGTAAGAAAAACAGAATAAAGTTCCATCACTGTACACAATTGCAATGGCGGAAAACTGTACAAAATTGTACGGATGAAACTGACTGTTGCTTAAGAGTTCGTAAAGGAGTCGCCAGGGGATATTTAATAAAACGATAATTGCTAAGAATATAATTGCGGAGAGTTATTTGTGATATTGTATATATTGTGTCATATTTACGTGTGTAAAACGCAGATTGCTTTACAGTAAATCAAGAGTTCACATATGATATACGTAAATGCAAAGTTATATTAATTAATTCACTTTTTTGCCAGTCTAGTTATGGGTATAGATTTTTTCTTCACCATCTAGAACTGAGGAGTGCAAACAGTTTTGCAAATAACCGCAAGTATTCAAAAACAACTGCAAGAGCAGTTTGAGACACAATAAGGCAATGGACGCTGACTTCTGTATAAGTCATCTACAGGCAAGTGCTTATTGTAAAGCTCTAGGTGGCAGACGCCTCGGAGGTATGATATTAATTATGCAGAGTTGTTAAACTGCTCGTGGACAGATGTATAAACGTCTTAGTAAAAGAATACTTTATGGGAAAAAAATAGTCCACAGATGCTAAAGGATCCGTCTTCATTTTCTTATCTCACAGGTTTGAACATATATCTATTGTCCTTTCTATGATATCTCGCATCACTCAGTCCACGAAGATGTTAAACAGCTATGGAGACGTAACACATCCTTCTCTTAGCACCATTTATACACCAAACCAGTCGCTCTCTTGCCTTCAAACTCTAATAATTGCTTCGCTTCCATCATGGAAATTTTGTCAGTCTCAGCAAATTGCCCACTATACCATGTATTCTGAACTCTCTACATTGCCTCTCTATCAGTTCTATCATAAACTTTTTCTAGGTCCATGTATGCCACATACAGCATCTTCCCGTTATTGTCCAACTTCTGACATAACTGTTTCATAAGAAATACTTCATCCGCAGAACCTCTTTGCTGTCTAATCCCACACTGTTCTTCCCCTATCAAACCTTCAGTCTCAGCTGCCTTACCTAGTAAATGTCAGTACTACCATATATTTTCTATTGTATACTAAGTAGCGACATTACACTAATTCTTATGGTCCACTCTATCACCTTTACTTTATACTATGGAAAAATAGCTCCTGTCACCAAATCTTCTGAACCCTTTCTCTCATCAAGCTATACTTTCCAATAACTTAATTTTCATCACTGTGCCACAGCATCTCACTTGTAATACCATTAACTCCTGGTGTCTTTCCATTTTTCTCCCTCTTAATGGTCCTCCTTAAATCCTTAACAGTGACTTCCACATTAAAGAACTGAATGATGCAAAAGATATGAATAACTTCCGTGGCAGCTCTCAAATTATTCCAATAATCTCAAGAAAAGTAACTCTTAATTCGCTTACTAAGAGAAGATGTTTCTCATCTCTTGTACCCAGACGAGCATAGCAGACGTACATTTCGCTTTTTCATCAACATTTCTTTCGAATTCGTATCAAGGAAAAGTCTCCCCCGGTCCTAATCCTTTTCTCCCCCCTTGATAAACTGCTTCGGGGGCTGGAAGGGCGGACGGAAAACCCTGGAATGTAAAGTCACACAATTATGAAATGGATCACCTTCGCTCATTAAAACCTTCCGCCTGGCAGACCCGCCTCCGGTCCGGTATATCGGTTTTTGGACGTTTTTATCTCCCCAGTCATCCAGTTTAACAATTATTTCTCGACGATCGTAACAAGACTGCAGTTCGAATTTATTTTATAAGCTCTGGCACATGCACTCACGTACGCGTACAGGATTTTGAATCTACGCTCATACACAAAATTAACCAAACAACTGAAATGAGTGTGAATGATTACTGTATCTTAATTTTGCCAATCGTTCTTCTGGTATTTATCTTCATCAGCAAACTGTCAATCTTTGCACATTCTGAAATATCCATAATCTTCGTTTATTGTTTAGCTCCATTAACCTGCCAGGGCGAACAGAATATAGAACAGAATATACAAATTTAAGCCAAATGCCAAGAGCTGGACCTATGAGGTCATTCAGCTCTGAAAGGAAAATTCAGAGTAAACGGTTACAAAGGTGTAACAGGAGGAAAACCTCGCAGCTGTACAATGAAAAATTGTTACAAGAGGGTGGAAAGTAAGATGGAAGAAAGAATATGAATGAAGGCACAGCAAAACGAATGAAAGAGGCTGCAGCAAGGGCCGAAGGGACGCTGCAAAGAAACTTAAGTAACGCCTACAGCGCACCGCTCGTGAGGTGCACTGACGGCGCTACCCACCTACGGGGCTGTCCAAAGGCTGCGCACCATAAGCAGTAATACTCCATGGAAAGAATGGATCTTTTCATTTGCTAGAAACGTTATTGGTTATCATAATGTCTTTAGTTTCTTTTATTCGTGACAAACTGCAATTTTTCCCCTAGGGTAAAATTCGACGATATTCCCTCTATAAACGCGAGCTTTTTTTTTTTTGCGTTTTTCATTTTATTTATGCTCCAAAATCATGTATTATTATCCCCCTAACATCTGCATATCAATTCACCATTTGGTTAGGTGCGCAAGTATTAAGTTTTGCAAGAACTGGAGGTCCAATAAAGAATCTGCTCGAGTGTTCAGTAAAATACTGTAATTATACAATTCTGAGAACGTTACCATATCCTACCGTTTCTTTCCACTATTTTGGTACACAATGAAGGCTCCCTATATAGTCATGCTCTTTAACTCACAGGTTCGTTGCTTCTGCGGTCAGACTTTTCGGGCATAAGAATCAGAATCCATTTAGAAAGTACGCTGTACTTTAAGTGACAAAAAAAAAGTAGTACTCTACATTGCATTTTTCTTAATCAAGTTTTAAAGGCGAGTAGCAAGATAGCATATAGTCTCTGGAACCAGGTAATCTAATAAATTAATGAAAAGGAAAAAACAAAGAACAAAAAACTGTAATAAACAAATGGTCGAAACTTTTTAATAAGCACAGAGCAAATGCCGCCTGGAGTACAGGCACCCCCTTCCTACACATCCCCCCTCCCCAGAGTCTTCTCTCCCCCTAGGTCCAGTGCGAGAGAAAGACCGACGAAAACAAACTTTCTCATTAACCCTTGAGTTAATCCCTAAATACCTGCGGCCAACTTAAAGGGGCAACTTAAGGGCAACTTGAACACAATCTTGGGCGGCAATTTTCCTTGGCTGGGATCAAGCAAGCGGGTGCAACTTGGGTGCAGATTAGACCCAGGGTGAGAAG
>NC_089777.1:32079036-32094036 GCF_040412425.1 Macrobrachium rosenbergii
CCCGGATTCGGTGAATCCATCTGATTTCCTACGAGTCGTTAGCCATGGCTGTATCTAACTCCGTCACTTAGTCTGAAAATACAAGAAATGTAAAATGAAAAATAGCTTAATTGAAACTTAAAATAATGTACTTGGAGATAGGCTATAGCAGAAAACTTCATAACTTTCCATTTGTTCTGTGGAGAGGGCTCTAATTTCGAAACACCCGGTATATATATGTATATGTAGAATTTACTGGTCACTTTTTACCAGATACACATGTAATTGTAATGGCCACAATACCCTCTTAACTTTCTCGAATTCTCGCACTTTTTTGGATACGCTTGTCACTACAAAGCCTTAAGATCTAAGTGCAAGAAATATGAAGAAATTCTGATGTGCGGTAGCGGGAAACGGACCCAGGTCCGCTAATCAGAACGAGGTACCATTGTCGACCCGACCACGTGCAGTGAAAAGAGCATCCAAAAAAGCGCGAAGAATTCGAGAAAGTTATGAGGTCATCGTGGCTATTACAATTACATATAGATATATATGTGTGTGTGTAGATACACACAAATTTATATATAAATTTATATATATATATATATATATATATATATATATATATATATATATATATATATATATATATAAATCTCTGCTAAAACTGTCATAAAGGATTATCATCCGCATTTTGTACAACCATATTTCCAGCAACAATTTGTTACTAACAAAACTGAAAACAACAAAGACCCAAAACACTGCTCTACAGGACTTTTCAGGCAACTAAAACAGTCAACAATAATTATCATATTTAAAACCAAGTGCCTCTTGACTTTACAAGTCAACGGGTTCAAATCTGGTGTCGAAGTTTCAGAATAACATGTGGAAGATCTTAAAGACTTTTACAGTTTGCTATATTGAAGTCACTGGAAGGTTTAAGATTGGGCAGAAATGATAGCAATCTTTATTTACACTAAATTAAGTAATAAACGCAGCCTTGTTCAAGTTCATCAAACTCAAAACTTTTATTCTTAGATGAAAAACTTCTTTGTCCTACTGCTGTTTATATTGCGGCAGAACTTATATAAAGTGGAAACATGCATTATATCAAATTTAAATGTACACTCGGCAAGAAAAGTGAAGATACAGTTTTCTTTAGATTTCGTTCATCGAATTTTAATTTTTTTCTTACAGAAAACACATAATCTCGGTAAATTTACCCTAGAATATGAAAATACAATGCAAATTATATCATATATATGTTAAATCTGCAAAACAAAAACGTTCAGATACTTAAAAACACCATGCATGTCCGAAGTAATCAGAATTTCTCAGATGACTTCGTTCATAGAGATCTAAAAGATAGTGTGTGGATATCTCGGTGTAGTACTATTAATCAGAACGGCAATATTGACTCGTTTTCCGTTATGGACAGGCTTATTATTGCATCATCATACGAGATAATGATAATTTCTTTAATTTTTACACATTCATATTTGTATTTCACCTTGTTAAAAGTCAGCTGGAATTAATGGCAGTAAATGTTGCGACAGCTACGGCAAGTTGATCAAATCTATTTAAATCCGCAAGAGCGTTCTCTATGATGTGTGGAGCGATTCGGCAGGAAAACACAAGTAACTGGATGTTTCTTGACGTTACCATAGTCTCTCTCTCTCTCTCTCTCTCTCTCATTGCTAAAACATACTATACAAATATAGTATCGCTCAATCTCTAAAAAAGAAAAAAATAATGAAATGAGTAGCTCTTCATATACTGTAGGCCTAGGCACACAACAGCAACTCTCTCTCTCTCTCTCTCTCTCTCTCTCTCTCTCTCTCTCTCTCTCTCTCTCTCTCTCTCTCATCATCGTAACATTGCATTCGTTCCTTTATTGTTCCCCACGTTTTTCCTTGGACATTGCTCAAATTTAACCCTTGATTTCACTATGGAAGATCGCGTTTCCGATTATGCAAGCATTCCGTTCATTGTGGTGTCATAAATTTCATTTGTGTAAGGTTAATTGGTAGGTTAAGTCGAAAAATGTTTAGTTAGCTCAGAACTGTCGCTGCAAATTACAACTTGAACGAATACTGGAAAGCTTACTACTGCATTTAAGTATCAATGATGTCAGAATCGTAGAATATGATTGAAAGTTATAGGTCAAGCAAAAAACCAACACACTAAGACTGAAGCTCCTCCCCTTTCTAAAGTTGCCAGATGTCGCATTATTGAGCAATATATGTCCGAAGATTTAAAAAAACTGTATCTTCACTTTTCTTGTCGAGTGTACATAAACTTACCACAGGTTTTGAATATGTAACGGTAGGAAGACCTCGCCGTTGCACTATGAAACAATTGTTAGGACAGGAGGGAAATTAAGATGAAAGAAAGAGAATATGAACCAAGGTACAGTAAAAGGAATGAAATGGTTGCAGCTAGGAACGGAAGGGACGCTGCAAAGAACCTTCAGTAATGCCTACAGTACACAGCGTGAGATGCACTGCCGGCACTAACCCCCTAAGGAGAATTAGCTTCTCTTGAACCTATCGTTTGTTACGCACTTGCACAGTTGCTTAAATGAGTTTTTTTTTAATCTAATCATATTCATAAGAATAAATAAGAAATTATGTGAAAAGTAATTCTTTTGGGAAATGAAATAGTTCTTATATTAAGTGGTCTCTGACAGTAAAAATTAGTTTATTGGTTATAAGATATAAATTACAGCGGTCACGCATCGAAACACATGGCAAATTATAAGAAAATGAAAACAATTACTTTCTTTCTCGATTTCAGATCTCATGTTTTCGACTTTATCGTTACATTTTTTACCACTTTACTTTATATTGTGTTCATAAAATGTTCTGTACATGACTCTTAATCAATTAGTTCGTCTCCCTTCATAACAAACTATTGTATTTTAGTTTTAGTTACCCTTTACCGTTCCTTTTTTTATATTTTTTTAGTTAACTTTCAGTTCTATTTCCGGACGCACCCTTCATTCTTCTTTACATTCATACAAGAAAATAAGTTACCCTCAGCCTATTTCATTTGCTGTCTCTGCCACCCTTTGCGTTCAATACTGAGAAATGAGATTTTGTTTTCACTGCTCACTGTTTTTGACACTGATCTTTGCAGGCTCCCTTTTCCTCTAAATTAACCTCAGTCTTTCTTTTACGCTTCTTCCAACTTCCAACTTTCGTTCCTCTTCATCTTCTAACATCTACCCCTCCTCTTTCTCAATCGTCCTTCCCCTTCCCCCTCCTCCCTTAAGCCTCCCACTCCAACTCAGGCCGAGGTCGAGATCTCCTCATTACTCCACTAAGAGAAATAGACCCAAATGGTTCCAGATAGACTTTCAATTACCTAGCCAACCCCGAACCCATCTATCTGGAAACCGATGTTCCTTCTGCTCTAATCTGTTTTATTCTCCACACATTCCAGTCGATCTGGAAGGCGCTTAGTTTTCCACTTTCCAGTTCTCGAGGGACCAGCCAGCCAATCCTCGAAGACCCCGTTTCCATGAACAAGTCTCCAGATTTTTCCGATGGCCATTTTAAGTGTATTTTAAAAACCATCTACCCCTCTGATTCGACAATTCAATCTACTTCCAGGCGGGGAGCCGCACCCGCTATATTATAAAAGATATATAGCATTACTGCCACCCAGAATCTTTACTTTGGAAACATTGTCAACGTAACCGATCAGAGAGAAACACCCTGCCAAAGGTGCGTAACCCCTCGCTGGAGAGGCATGGGACTCTCGAGCGTAAAGCATCGATCCCAAGAGCTATTTTACCATAGCTCAGTGTTGCCCGTTGGTGCCTGGAAACTCCGGAGAGGGTGATTGAAGATGCTCTGTATTCCAGGGAAGCTGCGAGTAAGTGTTTCAGAGACTATCTTGCTGCGAGGAGGAGTGCTCGCAACGATCTCTTTTCAAAAAGTGTGAAGCCACTGAGGTCCTTTCATTCTGGATGTATAAAAGACACGCAGGGAGATTTGGTCCCAAATGATTTTTTCCCTTTCCACTGTGTTTATTCTGATGTCTTCTTTCGGAGGGTTTCGTGTTGAATTTATTTGGGGGCATTATATCCATTTTAGTCGTCTAGGATTTGTTTGTTTTCTCCAACTGAGCAAGAAAATTTGTTGAACCCTTTTCCTGAGATTTCTGAAAAATCGTTGCCAACGTTGTTTCTCTTTCTGCACAATTCTAGTTATTTCTTCTTTGGGTACTACAGCTTTATACACACACACAAACACACAACAAACACGCACTCCCACATATACATATATACATATGCAAATATATATATATATATATATATATATATATATATATATATATATATATATATATATATATATATATATATATATATATATATATATATATATATATAGTCTGTATGTAAGTCTGAATTATCTTTTTAGATATTTTCATTTAGATTCCTTGAGCTCAGTAAAGCATTTTGAACTCCACAGACAATTGTCTCATTCGAACTTCCATATCGATTTTCCTTTCAGTGATATAAGTAAAAAACATATAAACACCTGCAAACACACATATACACACACACACACACACACATATATATATATATATATATATATATATATATATATATATATATATATATATATATATATATATATATATATTTATATTTATCGAAATACATATACATGAATAACCTAAGAAATCCTTTATCATAGTTTTTTGTTACATTCCATACGAAATAGCTAAATTATTTTTTTCTCGATTTAGACGTACACAATCTCATGCTTACTTCGTCAAAATTTCTTCACATTTGTTTTTATTTTACAGTAGAAGAAGGAACTGATAAATACAAGAGAAGAACGATAAGCACAGGGCCTTTTCAAAAAAGAAAAGGCTAAAGAGAAAACACTAGAAAGAAAAATAGTATTCCTAATCTTACACAAAACCCATGACATCGGCTGAGTGATTCGAAAACAGAAGTTTCTTTTGACATGAAGGAAAATTAAAAATAATGAACAATATTACTAGCAGACTGAACAAATATCTCAGTCCCCAAATTGCATATAGTTTAATCATGAACAATACTTCATTATATTAGGAACGTATGACCGAAGAGGAAAAGGTTATTTCTGGCGGTTATTTGTAGGATCGCTAATCATCGCACAAAGAAAGTCAACAAAATATTGACTAGAAAATAGGACAGTTTAGTTTTTAGGTTCTCAATAACCCCTGAAAGGAAAACATGACAATTAACTACGCACGAAGAGCGACAGGGCTTTTTGAAAAAATTAATTATCGACCTTTAATCTTCCGTATATAAACACTGATGAAGAGTATACTGTGTAATGGATCATGGAAAAGCACGTATATCATCTGGTATGAATTAAAACGTGTGCATATCTACCTGTAAATTCTTAAAACTTCCAAAGCCTTGTAACTTTCAATTTTTTCTTCTACCACGACTTTCCTGAATAATACACTACTATTTATGAATACCTGTAGTATATTCATGTATAAGTTAGTGATATATGACTGACGCATCTACCTGTTTATACGAAGAGAGAGAGAGAGAGAGAGAGAGAGAGAGAGAGAGAGAGAGAGAGAGAGAGAGAGAGAGAGAGAGAGAGATGTTGAACTATAACCTTCTTTTACATAATTAAATATTCCTCCACAAAAAAAAAAACTTAGCGCTGATACAGAAAAATAGGATTACTTTGTAGTAGCAGACCCACAAGTACCCCTGCTAAATAAGGATTAAATTATAATCAATATCCCGGATACATAGCTCTCCTAGAAATATCATGGCGTGATATGCAAAATACGAAGGATACATAAATTTCGTAGGTTTGGAAATGCCAAGCAGACCGGAAATCATACACCACCTGCACCCAGCTATTTTCAGTACTAAAGGTTCTAACTTCATAAGTTTTCTCCTACGAACTACTTTAAGGGCAAGAGCCCGTGCTGGCACGAGGAGTTGTCAGTTATTCTAGCTCCCCATCAACAATGTTCATTATAGCGTTTATGTTCATCACTCTGAATAACTTTTTTTTTTATTATCATCATTATTGTCGATATTTATTTTATCCAAACGAAAGAGTCACGCTGTTAATATTCGCAGAGAGCTGGGAAGAAGTATTTGGTCATATAGGATGAAAACCAAGGAAGACAAAGTTAAGGATGCTGCACAGCCATGTGAGATGAGAACACTGGCAACTGAATAAGAGTCAAAGATAAGGAAATACAACGCGGGTTAGAAGAAGCAGACCAAAGAAGCTTTGGTACTGTTCAAGTTGCCAAGCAAAGCACACTGTAGGCAATGCCATCCTTCGACGGCTTTCAATGATGAGAATTCTTAAGAAGATTTGTTCTTATATCAATGGCGCTTTATATATACAGTATATATATATATATATATATATATATATATATATATATATATATATATATATATATATATATATACATATACATATATATATATATATATATATATATATATATACATACATATATATATATATGAGAAACAATCAACAAACAATACATATACATATAAATATATATATATATATATATATATATATATATATATATATATATATATATATATATATATATATATATATATATATATATATATGAAAACAATCAACAAACAATCACGTGTGGAACAGAAATAAATTTCTGACTCACATCCCGATGTGTTTCAGACATTTATTTCTGTCATATCCACTCAGAAGAGATATTTCGAATAAAATTCTGTCAACTGGGGTCACTGCTGAGTTGGTATGCCGGTAAGCTAGACTGTTATCCCGCCCAGATAAAAGCCTTAAGTACAGTGGTACTTAGGTTCTAACTTCTTTTATAACTTGTGTGGTTCATTTGGAAACGTCTTTTCCTTTCAATTGAAAGACGTGTGCTCGTTCCCTTTGTGAGTTGGAAATATATACATACACACACACACACACACATATATATATATATATATATATATATATATATATATATATATATATATATATATATATATATGCGATGTGTGTGTATGGGCTGGAAGTTGGGTATTAAGAGAGAAAAGGTAAAGTGAAAAAAAAAAAAAAATTGTAACAGGCATTCAGTATCCTTATGGCTCTGAAAGCATATCCTAGAAAATGCCTTAATTTGCTCCTTGCAGCCTAAACATGGTCACCAACATCCCGATGTTAAGGAATCTGAGTCACCTCTTGAAAATCTGTTCGTATTAAGCTTGAAGCTTCCAAGGAAGGTAACAAAAGTAAGTGGTACAAATAGGCCTATATAATTTTGTTACAAAGAGACTTTGAATTCTGAGATTTCAGCTGCAAGTTGCATTGGTCGAACGTCTCTTTATCAGAGGATGCATGAATGCTTAATCTATTGTAAATTCACCCTGTTACATCCGAAGTCTTCAACGCCGGAAGACAGTTTTCCTGTGACGAAAGACACTGAAATTAACCATCCACGTTTGTTCTCACGTCAGAATCAGGTAGGAAACTAGCTAATTTGAATTATCAAGCTGCCTTAAAAAAGGGGGGAGGGGAAGGAAAAGAATTTATTTGCATCGACAAAAAAGTAATTCTCAGGCAAATTACACATGTAATCCAGCGAGTTATCTTGTTGATGACGATGTCAACCTATTCTGTAATGAAGCTAATTGCGTGACTGATATATATTGCTTGAAGGTGCGCTTCTTTTTTGCCGAAGAATACCGGAAATTAGGGACGCCAGTGCGACTTATATGATATGAACATCGTGTAAATAAAGCGTCTTGTGTACACTTAGAAGCAATTAACCTTTTACTTGATCCAAGCCTCGAGTGTTAGCATGCCGTCAGCTGCTCCAAAGAGGAGGGAGAAGTGATGAAGAAAAGAGAAGTAGGAGGTTTCAAGTGGTTCTGGGTAAGGGGATGTAGGTGGGTCCCCAGTATCCCTCCCCCCACCCAAGTGACTCTTCACTCATCCTCTCTCTCTCTCTCTCTCTCTCTCTCTCTCTCTCTCTCTCTCTCTCTCTCTCTCTCTTCATTTCTTTCTCTCATAAAGTCATGGCTATATTTTCCCTTTACACTGACTGCACATCATTTGTCTTTCTCTCTGTATTCACTGTTTTTCTCCCTGGTACCCAAATATGCATGTTGGCCATCTTGCAACAAATTCAGCATTCAATGGCATCTCAGTCTTTGGATCACCCTTAACGTGTGTGTGTGTATATATATATATATATATATATATATATATATATATATATATATATATATATATATATATATATATATATATATACATAATATATTTACATAGATATACATATATATATTTTTGTAGATTACATATATATATTTTGTGCTCTCTCTCTCTCTCTCTCTCTCTCTCTCTCTCTCTCTCTCTCTCTCTCTCTCTCTCTCTCTCTCTTTTCTCTAGTCACTTGTGCCTCACACCTAAGTGAGGCTTTTTAGTGAGGAGGTCCTTACTACCATCTCATATCCACTTTGCCCCCTTCGGTAGTAGCAGAACCCTCTTTATGAATCCTCTCCAAAATAACGCCTTACACAAAAGGCGCGTTGCCAAACTTTTGGATGACTGTCAATCTGGTTAGCTCGGAGTCTGTTCCTCCTTTGAGTCTTCGCATTCTTCTTTGTCAGTGAATATTGTAAATGATTATGCAAACGAACGGGAAAATTTAGCATAAAGAGGTGATAAAAAGAGTGTATATGAAAAAGAAACCTAAGGAACTCCTGAGTTATCCAGATGAGTACACGAATGAATACAAGAACGGCTGTTTATACAAAAAAAAAAATTATTTCATGCAAAAACTTATAAAAATAAAAATATTTGCAGCTTTATTTTCGTGAGTAGTGAGATTGAGTGGAAACTTCTTAATTCTAATTAGAGAAGCTGTTCTACTATTTACATCCCAACGAAAAAACCACCAGGATAGTGCCAGTTTGACATAGAAAATTGCTAACAATTTCAAAATATAATCTGTACATGGTTAGTCTCTCTCTCTCTCTCTCTCTCTCTCTCTCTCTCTCTCTCTCTCTCTCTCTCTCCAAACTGCGACATGGGAGTTTCAGCCTGACTAAACAAATGCGAAAGAGGGGTGAGATGGGGCGCTGGAGAGGCAAAATGAGAGACAGACAGACAGACAGACAGACAAACAGACAATTTGTCCCTCCCCTTGTAGCAATGTTAATAAGGCATCACCACCAACCCTAGCTAAAAAGTCTTAATTAAATTTTGTTCTTTGTTATCTCTTCTGAATTCAATATTTTCTCTCTCTGCCTTGACAGATCATCTTCATTTCATCTGAAATAAGTGTGCTTCTACATCATGTACAAATCCTGACTCAGTCGGAATAAATCTTTTGCAAGCTAGAAGACAGGAAACTGTGTTAATTTTGCACAAAACCGTGACAAATGTAACAGAAAACCGCTAAAAAATTTGCTAAGTTCTTTCAAATAATTGTGTAAAAGCCATGTTAAATTCTGGAAAGAGTTTAAAATGTTAAACGCACGATTGTAAAAGTGGGTGATAAAGATTAGAGAGGACACTGCAAATGTTCCAGGCTTTTATTTTGCATCTATTTTAACGCGACATTAATTTTCTTCATGGTTTTGATAGAAGCGTGACACGCGTCGTCTGAGGAAGCTATTTAATTGCGTAATTAATCACTTTTCTACGCTGATAACATAACACAAAATCACACAAAATCGGCGTTCCAATGAGACTGATTAACAGATATAATGTTTAAATAATATTTTTATTTTCTTTTTATTCTGCAACGCATTTATTGCCATTTTGAAAGCTTGCCTTGTATAATTTTGTTATAGGTACATCATATATGAAAGTACTTCCGTAAAATCAAATAAAACCGAAGAGTGAACAATACTAAAAAAAAGTTACTCATGTAATTACTTTACCAATGATGCGAGCAAACAAAATAAATCTCGATAAAAACAAAACAAAAATTGATTTTAATGCTGTAATAAACTAGTGCCCACAAATAATGTTTTCAACTTCTCAGAAATATTAATCTAAATAAAAAAATGTCCCTCATTCACACTTATGTTCTGATATCTTAAAACGAACGTCAGGAAAATAAAGATAAATTAGAAGTTATATACTTCCAGGATATCAACGCACATGGTGGTAAATGTAATGAAAACAAACGTATGAAAAGGAAAATGCAAAGTAAGTACTGAAAGGAAGACATCTAAAATAATAATATATTACAACTCAAATCTATATACGCTGGATTTTCACTTACATGAAGAAAAGTCGATAGTATTTATAAATACATACATGCATACATACATACATAAATATATATATACATATATGATATACAGTAGATATATATTTATAAATACATACATAAATACAGAGCAACAGTCATATATATTATTACTGTTACTGCATTTAAGCACTGTATGTATGGCCACCGCTGTGTGAACTGCAGGATTCATTCTCTGAGAACTAGAAATTACTTCAGAGATATACATATATACAGTATATATATATATATATATATATATATATATATATATATATATATATATATATATATATATATATATATATATATATATATATATATATATATATATAATATATATATATATATATATATATATATATATATATATGTGTGTGTGTGTGTGTGTGTGTTGTGTTTGTGTGTCGATCTACTCCACAATGAAAACGTTTTCAATGTAAATTACATCAATATATTTTATCTTCGTGATTAAGAAGAATACAACTGAATATATATATATATATATATATATATATATATATATATATATATATATATATATATATATATATATATATATATATATATATATATATATATATATATATATATATATGTATATACATATATTATATGTACATATATATACATGCACACATATATATATATATATGTATGTATATATATATATATATATATATATATATATATATATATATATATATATATATATATATACTGTGTATATATATATATTTCAGTATATATTTATATATATATATATATATATATATATATATATATATATATATATATATATATATATATATATAATTTTCATGGCCATTCGCTACTTTCCCCTTCGGAAGGGATGACATCCATCCATCTGTGGCTGTGTGCCGTACATGAATTTACTAAATACAGTCACACCTCGCGCTGAAAGCGAACAACCACAACGTTAATAATTCAAAATATCGAGAGTCATGGAAGGATTGCAATGCGTATTCCATTACAAAATTGTAACATGTCGGATTTTTTTTTATACATCAACAACTGACAAGAGAAATAAAAATGAAATATTGTAATTTTCCGCGGTAACAGTGCATGAATCCCGGTGGATTTCGTCAACGAGCTGTTCCCGAAACATACACATACACAGACAAATTTTGGAATATCATTCATTCTTTCTTTCTGTACGGCTGGAAGTTGATTCAGATTCCCCCATTCCGCTGTTATTGACAGAGTCTTATAATAAGAGGTAGACACAGATCAATTTTCCACTACTGCTGCAAAATTTAAGAAAATGTCATATAAATTAATATTAATTATAATGTGTAAAAATATGAAATATCAAAACTGGAAATATTTATACCAGAATTATTTTCTTGAAAAAATCTACATGACAGAAAGTGGAGTAGAATAAAATAATTTTTAAAAAAGGCTTAACAAAATAACTATAAATATAACTTCTTCCATTGCAGCATGCATACAAAAAAAAACTAATAAGTCACTTAAAAGAAGATTTAATTCATAGAAATATTAAATACAATTCAATTCTAAACAGAATCAGGTGTGAAAAGACCACACATACTAAACAGAAGAGATATTATCAATTGTCACTACTTAAAGAAAGTTAAATTCTACAGTGTTCTGGATTTTTTTAGAACCTGTTGCTGAATAAAGCTGCAATTAAGAAAACATTCAATGATGTTTTGGAAATACCATAGAGGAACCCACCCCCCTAACAAAAGAAAACAAGAGATACCCCTCCTCGAATGAAGTTGCAATTCTACTGATACATCCCATCCATTTGCGAGGCCTCATTTCCAAAGTCCACTCGACGGGGTTTTGTTTACTCCCACAGTTACAGCATTGTTTTCACCCCATACACTACACCCTACTTAAATCCACCTGACCAAACACATCCACTTGTATCCTCTCCAAGTACTTGCTCGCCCATCTCTCGGTTTTTATAATGATTTGGAAAATTTATATTATCCCGCGCAAGAGACAGAGACGTCGTAACTTCGATAATGATGCTATTGTAAACAGTAAGCGCTTTGGCATCTCGAAACTTATGAGTATGAAGGCACGCATATAAATATAAATGTATACATACACACACATATGTATATATATATATGCATATTATATGCATGTGAGGGAATGCTGGGAGGTGGGTACACGGCTTTTTTGAGTCTCGGTCATTTAATCCTTGCGGTCACTGGAAAATCATAAAATGATTTACAAAAACCTCTCATGTTGGAAAAGCACTTAAGTAAAACCTTCCAGTTAACAATTTTGGGGAAATCCGTAATACTGATTCTTTTTATAGCGTCATACCATGCAACGTAGTGTTAAGGTTAAGAGACAGTAGTGTTAAGGTTAAGAGACAGTAGATAGCCTTGACAGGCAAATACTGCTTAGCTCTTTTATTCTTTACTGAATATCTCATATATCCTCTTAGTGAATCGTATAGTCCAATCGAAAGTATGGAAAATTAATTACATTTTTACAGAAATATAATTTCCTCTTAATGTTATATGAGAGACTTATAGATTGAATGATGCTTTACGCATACTAAGACAAGTTATGCCTTCCAGCGAAAGGTAACCGTTACATTTTGCAATGATATTCTGTTACTGCAAAACTGAGGCAAAACTGAAGAGCTGAAGATGAAAAAGGAGAGGGGAAACAGGCGAAAGCCTAGAATAATGACAACATTTTAGCTAATAAAATTATCTATACTTTTTCTTATTTTGTTTTGGATGATGCTGCTCCTACTGCTAAGTGTTCTGTGGCATCAAAATTTCATCACTTTTTCGTAATCTCTTGATTTACCTTTAGATTTAGTCAAAAGGATAATAGGATTATGTTTCGAGCGTTCATCCCCCTAATATGGTACCTTGACAAATCGCATACCAAAATAGTCTCTTTTCCTAGATAGTACTCCTACATCACACAGCACCTTTTATCATCAATCCTTCTTCACAAGCCGACTCAATTTCATACAATTTTCTTCCATCGTTCTGTGTGTGCGTGTGACCATACCCCAGTTTGCACTGTCTATAATCATAGATATCTAAAAAGAAGAGACAGTCAATACGAGTTAAGTTAGTATATAACAACATGACCAACCCAGTGGAGCTCCCGTAATATGTAATCACTCAACCTTGCAGGAAATATTCCAATAAAAATAATAAAAAAAAAATATAAAAATAAATAGGTAGCTGAACGACGGGGGTTTATACGTACGTGTGTATACGTCCCAAATAATGATAGTGCATAAATTACAGATATCAAGACAACATCCATTAATTCTTAAATCTTGACGTCAATCAGAGGTTATCTGAGGCAGGGACAAAGTACAGAAACAGAGCAGGTGTCTCATTATTTGTATTTTACAGGTAGAGAGGGCCCTCTGGGGGACATCGGTCTCCTTGGTGGTCCTTCCCAAGAGTATGGGAATGGGGAAAATAGTCGGTCCCTTTGGAAGGCCTTCTCAGACCAACATGGGGAGGAAGGGAAGGGGAGAAAAGGGTGGGGGGAAGGGGAGAGAAGGGAAGAATAGGAGGAGGTTGATTGTAGGAGGAATGGGATTAGAGAGGGAGGAAGGGAGAGTTATAGGATGAGGGGATTGCAGGGGGGAGAGGACCGGTGAAAGCAGGATAAGGTGAGGGGGATTGTAAGAGGAGGGGGGTTTCTCAAGAGATTGGGGGGAGTAAAGGAGGATTGTAGGAGAAATGGTATTAGAGATGGCGGAATAGGGGTGACAGGATGAGAGGATTGTAGAAGGAGAGTGAGGCATAAGAGATGGAGGAGGCCAGGAGGTGGAGCAGGAGGGGTGTTGAGGGACATATTCCAGAGCAAGAGGAAACAAGGACCCTACTTAGTCCTTCGAATGGAATTGCCGGCGTTTCAACATCTCTGGTTATGAAGGATGGACTACCAACATCCACCGTCATCATGTGATGCTGTTCATGTATGATTAAGGGAGGCCTTTGGGAGAAATCTCATTTGTAACCGACACCCATGTTAATGTCCCTGCAAAGAAAATGATTTTCAGTGATGGAATGTGCTACAGACGAGAGAGAGAGAGAGAGAGAGAGAGAGAGAGAGAGAGAGAGAGAGAGAGAGAATGAATAAGTGTATTCTAAATAATTAACTTATTCTGAACAAAAAATAAAAAGATTGCAGTGAAATATAATTATTCTACTAATTACTCTGTGGGAACAAGAGAAGGATATTCAGTTTCAGTATTAAAGTAAATCTACAATATGAATCATTATGACTTTCCCAGTAAAAAGAGTATAGCGATGTTTAAAAAATCATCGACGAGTCATTGTATCTTTGTAGACATTTGACAAAATAATTCGAGAGAGAGAGAGAGAGAGAGAGAGAGAGAGAGAGAGAGAGAGAGAGAGAGAGAATCATCGATGGTAATATTATAGAACACTCACTTCATCTAATACATAATCCTTTTTAAAAAGTCTCTTCCCTCCGCAACCCTATCATTGACTTTCCTGACTTCCGATGGTCACTTTCCCACATTTCTCGTGTATCCTCATTTCACAGAACTAATGAACAAAACAATGTAGAACATTCTCAAGAATCACATGGTCTTTTAAAGCATAATTGTTGAGCTACACCCTTTTCGACATGATATTTTCATGAAAAATTACTCGTACCTAACTAATGAAGTTCAACTTCCTGTAGCCTAGCACGAAAATCATAAAAAAAAATCGTATGAAA
>NC_089777.1:32099036-32139036 GCF_040412425.1 Macrobrachium rosenbergii
GATGCAAGGCGACAAAAGAAAAACACTACAAATGGAAATAATAAGATACAAACCTAATAGAAGGGGCACAAAAAAAACATCAAAATTCCTGCTACACAAACGAATGGAATACAAGACTGCAACAAAACGAAGAGACTGCAAAAGAACTAAAAGGCACTACAAGAGGCAAAAAGGATACAAACCAACAACAGCATCGCAGCTGAAGAATTAGAAGGAATACAAGACCCCAAGAAAAAAAGACAACAATCGACAGGAGGAAAGAAACACGATATGCATGACCAAAGACCACGCTGTTCTCTAATGGGGGGATGCTGGAAACCTCCTCGAGGTAAAATTACACCAGATGTCCCACTGGGTAGGAAGAGAAAACTTTTGTAACACATCCATACCAATGGAAAAAAGTATATGATTATTTTCAAATAGTCTATATATTTTACAGCAACTACTGATATATTTTCATAATTATTTAATACATTATATTCATTTAAATATCTTCCCAAGAAAAATAGGGATTTCTTTAAGAATTGATTCAAAATGTTCATTTTTCTTCTTACACTCTTGATAATGCTACTGATAGCCGCTACCATCATCACGACAGAGATGATAATGACACCATACGAAACAGCAAAAACAACATTACTAACAATGATAAAAAAATATATTAACACTAATGATAGCAAAAGCAAATAAATCCGTAAACTTTTCAGAAGAAAGAATTTTAGTAACAGTAATAGTAACGGCAACACACAAAGAAGCAGCTACACCAATAATAATAATAATAATAATAATAATAATAATAATAATAATAATAATAATAATATACTGAATAAATTCTTTCAGAACACACCAGGTAAAAAAGAGCATCAGCAATGACAAAAATAACGAGAACATTAAAAATGTGCGAAAAAAGAAGAATATATCGTGCGAGTAAACAAGGACATCAAATCCCCCACTAAGGCGGCCACCTAATTACATTAAAATATCATTTAAAACATGCTTTCGGCAGGATAGAAAACCAATTTCATTTGTAAGCTTTGTTAATTAGTTTTGAGAGGACGCATGTGTCAATGGCGGTTCTGGGACACCTTTTGCTTGCTTTCCCTGTTGGATTTGATAGTGAAAATAATAGCAGGTATCATAATAATAATAAGTATTTATCGTGTCTTGGGATTCCGTAATAAGTATATTACAATAATAATAATAGCAGCAATGGTTAATAATAATAATAATAATAATAATAATAATAATAATAATAATAATAATAATAATAATAATAATAATAATAATAACATCACTTCAAAGAGGTGAAGTTCTTGGTTTGTCAAATTATTTTACTCGTCTCTTTGTCTATTTACGTGTGATTTTGTTAAGTGTTATGTATTTGCAGCGGTTAGCCTGGTGACTAGCAACTATTTATCAGAGTGAGGGAGAGACAGGACTGTAACTTTTGGGAAGAAAGGACCTTTTAGCTGTTGGATTGTTTAGTTTTTTTTTTTCAAATGTTCCAGTCTTTAAAATCTGAATACTTATATACCGTTACCGATGACTCTCCAGATCAAATTTAGTACTTACTTCTTCACTGTAAGAGCTCATTAGGGAACCCCCTCACATATATATACAGTATATATATATATATATATATATATATATATATATATATATATATATATATATATATATACAGTATATATATATATATATATATATATATATATATATATATATATATATATATATATATATATATATATACATACATATACTTGATGAAAATATGAGTCCAAAATGGTTTAACATTATAGGAGGTGAGAGATCTGATAGCGTTTTGCTTGTTAAACATGGAATTTCCTTCATACTTCTAGTCTGGTTCAGAGTCACCATATTCTCATTAAAGTACGTTTTTATGCTAGATTTAATAATCAAAAACCGTATTAATAACTTCAGACACGTACACACACAAATCACTATTACTGTCGACGACAGTAGCATATTCGCTACGACTTAAGCGTCCCAATCGGTGAAGTTCAGCAAAGCAAGGCTGGGTTTTGTCTGTACTTATTCGAGGGATTGCCAAGAAATTCCAAACGTCGTCAGCACATACGCCCACACAATATCCACTAGGAAGGGCATGGGGCTAACAACCTCGTTACGATGGTTACACCTGGAGTCAGCCCCCTAAAGAGAAAATCAATATAAATATATATATATATATATATATATATATATATATATATATATATATATATATATATATGTGTGTATGTGTGTGTGTGTGTGTATGCATGTATGTATATGTATATGCATATAAATATATTTATACACATGTGTATATATACATATATACAAATATATATATATATATATATATATATATATATATATATATATATATATATATATATATATATATATATATATATATATATATATATATATATATATATATAGAGAGAGAGAGAGAGAGAGAGAGAGAGAGAGAGAGAGAGAGAGAGAGAGAGAGAGAGAGGCTTCCACAAACTAACGAAAAAAGTATTTATTTTCAGCAATAAATTCACCCACAAAACACGCGGAATACTCGAATTCACTGGGATGGCTAAGAGTATCATTTGTTAAAACACCAATGTCGAACAGTTATAACAACAATTCTGAAGTGTAATCCCTCAGACAAATCACGGATTAAAATGGTTGGCCGAGTTCAATTGAAATGCAAAGAAAACACGTATGAATAACATTGACGTCGACCAACAACTATTCATCATGGAAGATTACAGATAATTAGATATAAAAATTACACTTTTACACTGGTTTATTTATATATACTTTCCTGGGCGATATATCTGTGCTGAAATGAATGGGTGGTGAAAAAGTGCATTTTGAATAATTAACTTAATCTGATTAATTTAAACAAGTAAAATACGCCGAAGTTTCTTCGGCGCAATCGAGTTTTCTGTACCTCCGCTATATCGTCTAACCAAGGCCACCGAAAATAGATCTATCCTTCGGTGGTCTCGGTATAATGCTGTATGAGCCGCGACTCATGAAACTTTAACCACGGCCGGTGGTGGCCTATCCTATATCATTGCCCGAAGCAGGATTGTGGCTAACTTTAACCTTAAATCAAATTAAAACTACAGAGGCTAGGGCTGCAATTTGGTATGTTTGACGGTTGGCGGGCGGATGATCAACATATCAATTTGCAGCCCTCTAGCCTCGGTAGTTTTTAAGATCTGAGGGCGGACAGAAAAAGTGCGAACAGAAAAAAGTGCCGACAGAATAAAGTGCGGAGGGACAGGCAAAGCCGGCGCAATAGTTTTCTTTCACAGAAAACTAAAAATGCAGTGAAATATAATTATTAACTAATTACTTTGTGATAGCAAAAAATAAATATTCTGGTTCAAAACACAAGGAATACTGCGATGTAAATCATTATCCCTTTCGCAGTAGAAAAGAATATAACTAATGGCATTAAAAGATCACGATGTAAAATGCGATGCAGAAACCCCAATAGCTAATTCATTATAATAAAATTTTATTCCAAGTCTTATTCCCAGTTCAACAGAAGTTACATAACCATGACCTCAAACGACGACCAACTTTGACCTCTCAAAGGACTAAGAGCAGTCAATAACCCAGCAATTATCATGAATGCTGAATTCTCAAATCTATTTTGCAGTGACCATCACAGTAGGTTACTGATATAGACACGACGAACAACTTAGAGATAACTGTGAAATCATGCGATATAATTCCAGTTTTATGGCAGAACAATAGCAACTAAATTGAATGTTCTTATTAAGAGAGATCTATGATTACAAGAACGACCTTTCAGTAACTAATGTTTATCTTGCTAACGCTATAATTTAGAGAATATGCTGTGTTGAACAGACAAAAACTTACAGGGTGCTGTCCGATCAATATAATAATATAATTAATTCCAATGATTCGAGATAAGACAAATTTCATATTTCAGCTAATTAGAACTAATAACAGCCTAAAAATATTTTACTGGAAATGCAACAATACGCGTATCTCAAGAGACTCATCTAAAAAGAAAAATAAAGTATAAAGTCATGAAACTTACACTACGTGAATCAAGGTATTTAATTTGTAATGTTTTGGGAGATCTTGCATAAAACGCATGCTGACAGTTTTCCACCTAAGCATCTACAGTTCAAACCTTCTGCAAGGTTCCTCCTATAAAAAAAAATAAGGTAAAAATAAAGAAAGCATATAAATCAACTTTACATTAAACCACATAGATTGAATTTGAATAAATTTAATGACCATTAAAGACGAAAACGTGCTTCGTATATACCCAAAATATGATCCAGTGCAAGGTTATAGTAATACAATATAGGCACAAGCAGTAACACAAACAAAAAATAAATACAACATGGCCTCGTAATGCTTTAGTTAAATGTAATATTAAATGAGACGCTAATAGCATGAAAATACATGCAATGTATCTTATATAAAACAACCTACAATAACTCCAAAGATATTTAACTTCTTCCTTTACGCCAGTTACTGAAAAAAAAACACTTAAAAGCCAAAGACAAACTCTACACAGGCTACCAAACGTCTATCTTGCATACTGTTAAATCCTATACACTGTTGTTCTTCCCTCCTTGCCAGTGACACGTTAGTGAATTACTTCCACCCAACTATGTTTCTAACAAGTTCCGTCCTCTCAGTTTTAACCCTCTTTGTTTACATTCCTATCTAGTTGCATGATTATTGTCCTTGAAAGCAATGTGGTACAATACATTAGAAATGAGCATTTGTTGCAGACACTCGCTTGCCTTTGCTGCAAAATGAAGTTGACGGCCTTAACGGAGAGGCGTATCTGGTTAGTGTATAGCGTAGCCTATCTCGTACCATGCATCCAGTCAATAACGCCCTCTTGATCCATCACATCAAACAGGTTATGAATTGCTATGAATGTTCAGCGATACTTGGTGCTAGTTTTATCTTACGTTACTAAGCTTTTATACAAAATAATAAGATACCAGTTCCGGTGAATGAAACAATTATAAAACCAAATTGCAAAGTAATGAGAGCTCTCTTATTTGTAACAGTAAAATAAATCCAGTTTTTATTGATACAGAAGGAATTGAAAAATCCACACCGTGCAAATGTGAAGACTGCAAGAAACGACTCCAAATCATAAAATGAGGTTGAAAGCCCATGAAACACTTTCTTATTTGGTAAAACTTGAATAGAATGTTAGATTAAAGGCAAAAAATTTTGCTACAGACGGGGACTAACTAATCTATATGAGTACAGTCGAGAAATTAGCCTAAAAGGACATCATTATACAACAAACTATCTGACGTTCTCATCACCAGGTTACACGCTTACGACACAAGTAAGCTAAACGGCAGCTTAAATAACATCCTCATGTTGCAGCCATTACTCAGGGTCAAATCCTACCCCAGCCCCCCACCCTCTCAAAAAAAAAAAAATGAAATATGATATACTTGACAAACTGCAATTTTTTTCTCTTTTTAGTTCAAGTGATCACTAGAAGAAAGCTTATGCAAGGTTATGGTCTGAACACCGCACAGAGATAAGACATTGCTTTGACTGAATGCATAAGCCAGAAAAAACAGTCAAGTAACTAAACTAGAGAGCGCAAATTAGTTAGGCATAACTGAACACGGTTATCAATAGAAACACATACTATTTCTTATACACTTCAAGGCTATTACAAAAAGAAATTGAGACGCACACACACACACGTAAGACGAGGGCACAAAGCCTTAGGAATCAGGACATGTTTGTTTACAGGTGTCGTACACAACTAAGAAACAGGAATACTATAAATGTAATCAAGAACGAAGATATATATATACACACAGTATATTTACATATATGTGTGCGAGTGTGTTTATATGGAGCCACAAATGTCTTTTAATATTGAATTTACTGTTCCTTGCGAATTATAAAGGATAAGAGCATCCTGCCTGGTCAAGATTCGAACCTGGACCTTTGGTTTAGGTACAACGATTAACATAAAAAGCAATTGACCGTTCTGTTATGTATGTATGTATGTATGAATGTATGTATGTGTGTATATATATATAATATATGTTTGTATATATATGTATGTATTTATGTATTTTTTTGTCTCACGTCCTAGACATGCTGTGTGCAAACTCAATAACCCCACTAAAGGTTTTATACTCCAACAGCATTGACAAATTTGTTACCAACTTTTCAATTTTTTTGCTTCCATAATGTTGTTCAAAGCGCATCTGTGACTAAGTACTCATCCATTTCTTAATTGGTCTACTCTCATTCAGTTTTCGTTTCATTCATTCATAAAAACCACTTTGAGATGAAATCTGATCAGAAATTACAGAACCGCTTGTAATTAGAACGAAAGGTATTGTTATAAAATTAGGATGGCCTTTTGCCAACGAGACCTTTATAAGCAGCTGGTATGTTCAAACCAGATGTAGGCTCATATGAGTCTCGTTTCATAATTCATCGTTTGATCTTATCTGTGCTATTTGTTATCTTCTTTTATATAATTTATCATTCGATTTCTCTTTTCAGTTCTATTTCAGTATACCTTTTATCTTCATTTTTGCCATACGATTTTTCCGCACTGAGCTGCGTCTCCTGGTACATTAGACGTGATTCTATGGATAAATATCCTGCGTAGAAGAAATACAACTGAAGCAAACTCACGATACTAAAAATAAAAAAAAAACTGTACTGGCACAAGTTTTTATACATATGAGTTTAGAATTCGGAACGTTCCTCGTAGAATTATAATTCTTATTTTAGTTGGATGTTCCTTAATGGAGAGAATCTGGGATTCATATCATGTGCTGAAAAGATAATGATGATTTAGAGAATAAAAAAAATTAATTCAGCGGACTTGGACTATTTTAGCAGTATATTAATCAATAATGACTTCTTAGAACTCAGTTATGCACTTAGTATACCATATTAATATGACACATGCAAGACGTTATTACGAGTGTGTACCTTAATGACACAAATATTCCATTAGTGTTTAACACACCTTAAACAAAATCTGAATACTTGTTAAGTGCACCTCTGACTAATTTCGCAAGTAAAAACTTCGAACCCTAAATATGAACCCAAATGAGACCTTCAGTTTGGAACCACGCCATATTCAAACCAGGTGAAACTGCGCATAAGACCCACTATTAGTTCCAAGAAATCCCTTTTACTTGAGTCTAATACTATGTGTATACAAGATTCCAGTGCCCAGAACTAGTTTCTGCAAGCATAATTACCTTAGAAACCTGATCTGTCGATTTCTTCATAGCAGCCATTTTTTTTAAAACCCTTAGTTGTTCTTGACGAACATTCTTCGAAACATTAGTACCTTGGAAAAAACGATGGGTTTGTTTTCACATGAATGGCTAGTATCTTCTTGAGAAGGACTAATCAGTAACTTATTCCTGTGGCGTTAGAAATATATATGTATCAATAACTCTGACATATACTCCAGGGCAGAAATAATAACGCTACTTTGCGCAGAAAGGACGTGAAATGCGGGTAAAAATACAAAGTGAAGGATCATAATTATCTTACTAAAGCCCTTTCCACATCAACTGCCGTTCCTGCTCATCGAACTGTGTCTCTCTTGCCTGGAGTCCCTGGAAACAGAGACCACCCCTACGGAACACAGGCCTCACCCCGCCCTTCGCGAATCCAGGGAGATGGCGCAGAAACTTAATGTGAGGCTTCAGGCCCGTCGAAGAGAAGCAGTATTGGCAGGCTCTGATTTAATTAATTGGGTTAATTAAAGAGGGGGAGGACCTGGAACAACGCTGGAATATGTAAACACGACGATGTCGGGGTGGGTGGTGCCGCTGCAGACATGGAATCCTGGAAAGTCAAAGGTGGCGCTCCTACTTGGGGATGGTAAAGGATGCTAATGACTTGCCAAGAAAGTAGTGAGAAGACGACTTTGTAGTTTATTAAAAAAGAAATTGAAAAATATGTACCGGTCTCAACATAACACACTGGACATCAAGGAACCAATGGTAACCAGAATCATAATCGAGTGGGTTCTTCTGCCTTGGAAAAAATGAATTAGGGGATATATTTTACTGCATATTAAAATAAAATTCATAGATTCATAGATTAAGGAATATGTTTTATTTTATCAGAATATTTAAGAGGAAATTTTTGTGCCTTACGTTGTCTCTGCATTTATAAATGCACGATACCCGCAAAGAATTGACCATTTTCTTACATTTATGCAAACTATCGATCGACGAATTAAGTAGATCTAGTCATTTTGACATTAATTCTATTACAACGTTTTCTTAAAAGAAGGGATACATTTAAAGGAAAACGGCAATTATCTAACTAATTACAGAAAAATAAATTAAATAAAGACTAACACTTTTGATATAAGCATTCACCAACAGAAATATATTAAGTGAGAAGGCCCCTGTCCCTGATTAACGAGTTACAACTAATGAAAGGAAAAACTCTCAAAAATTTCTTCAGTCTTTAACAGCTATTTATGTCTAAGTAAATCACTATTACATAACAGTTTACTTTCATATTTCAAGACAAATGAATGGCATGTCAGATACAAAAACTACCTTGAGAAGTCTTTGGGTAAATAAAATAGGTCCAAAAGCAAGGATCATGAACATTAAAGTATTACACAAAAGGTTTTACTATAATGATGAAAATAAAAGCTGTGAAGCATAATAATAATAATAATAATAATAATAATAATAATAATAATAATAATAATAATAATAATAATAATAATAATGCTGTGGCACAATTCTTTAAAAAAATAACATTGAGGAAACAGTTTAACATTACATCAGCAACTGCATTTAAAAAAGATTCTAATGAGAACATTTTCGGCATAATAAAATACACGGGACTTTTTCTAAAGGAATTGTTTCAGAGATAATTTTTGTCATCTTGATTTGCATCGAATGCATTATTCCCATAACCTTCCTTTGTTTACGACTCGGGTTTCAAGTTTAGCCCCATCAATTTTTCCCCACCCCAGTGATTTCCCTATTTTCCACTGGTCTTAAGCTGGAAAATGGTGCCCAAGATTCCATTACCGTCGGCCTCTTTGTCAAAGAAAGCGACAGTGGAATAACCCTTTAAACTTTACAAGCAAACGGGCTTAGAAGATCATTTATGTGATGCGGAGTTAAAAAAAAATATTACTTAATTGACTATGTACAATTGCAAACCTCCCATTCTGACACTCGTAGGGAAATATGGAGGGTTTTTCAAGAAGAAAGAAAGGTTGAAAAGGAAAGGAAGGAAGAAGAAAAGAAACGAATAATTACGCCTTTCTTGTCATTTAAAGCAGCTAAGTGCACTTGATGAATTTTAAATCATCAAAACTTAGTTCAGCAACAAAAATAAATAGCAACGACAAACCAAATGACGTAAACCATCTTACCGCAAACATTTCTAAAAGGAAAAAAAAAAATTAAAAGACTGTTGTGCCAACGAGATTCATTTGAACAATCAGACAGCGTGTGCGGAAAAACACTATATGCCAAAACGCTCATTTCTTTAATTAGCTTTGTTTCCTATGTACACGACATTAGTTAAATGAATTAAAGGCTGTTCGCTTCTGCCATGTTCGCCAGAGTGAAGTTTCATGTAGCACTTTTCCGCAGACAGCAGCATATTCTAGAGTAAACGTCTCCGTGATGAAAGAGATTCATTTATGGCTGCGAGCAGTGCAAAAATAAGCCTATTTTCAAATGTGAGTGGGTTATGAGTTAACTTCATTATTCGTTGAATGGTCTTTCCTTTTGAGTAATATTCCACGAGTAACTTTCGCAATGAAATTGATCAGGGTAAAAACTATAATTAAACTGGTAACTATACGAAGGAGCTTTTTTTTTTTTGCATATTTCGCCTACACATTTTAACGGGTCCCTCACAGGATCCGACAGAACTGTATTTTAAGCGATCATGTGAAATATACGAGGGCAGTGTTTATATTCCTTCGCCTCCCTTCCAAGTTCTATGAAGTTCCGAGCTAGCAATCTCCTAAAGCATGTTTCCTTGTACCAGACCTGATAAAGCCTATTGATTTAGATACCCAAGATTTTCTACTTAAATGGGTAGAAATGCTTTGGAAATAATCCCTCTTCAAAGCATGGTAAAGGGGGGAAGCCAGTGGTTGCTTAAATGAATCATTCTGTTACACATTCACCACAAAACGTCACTATGGGCTGCCTTCAAGCAGGATATTATTCCGGTATTTTCGTTCCGAGAAAATGCAGGAGATCAACACGATTCAACTCTGGTATTCTGAAAAAAGTTGTGCGTTCTGTGCTTAAAGAGTGCTTTAATGTAATTTTACTATTCGATTAGCTTGTGTTCTTTGCCGGATTTTTTCAAATACTCTCACTTGAAATTAATAACCAAACGACATTGCTCTGGAAATTTAAAATAATGACTGCCATTTACGTGCCTTAATTATGTAGATATATGTAAAGAACGTGGCTAAAGACCGTATACTCGCCACAAATCGAACCTGGCCCCCTCGTTATAAGACAAGTTTCTTGATCACTATGCCCATTTTATATATATAAACATAATATACATTATATATATATATATATATATATATATATATATATATATATATATATATATATATATATATATATATATATATATATATATATATATACATACAAATAAACGTGTCGAAGTGGGTAGCCCACTGATCCGGTAACCTAAAATCTGTTCCATCTCCAGTAATTGTCAGGTCCCTCACTGTGGAAATATATTTAGATGTCATTTTCCCTACAATCTACTTTCTGAATTACTACTGAACAATTAAAAGATATCTCTTGATACCTCATTTTTTATTTTAACAACTGGAAGGTTTTGTAAAAACTCGTCCTAGTGGTGAGAAAAAACAAAAAAAAGAAGAGGAAGATAAAGTGAGAAGGAGAGAGAGCAGAAAAAATTCAGATAATATATTCATTTAACCCTTCTCTAAATAACCTTCTTAATTTCCCATCGACCTCCTTCAGTACACAATACTTCCATTAAAGCTATCTCTGTTCGGACAACTAAAAAAACTCAAATCCTATCTGTAATCAGCGTTCAGAAACATGAGTGCACTAAAAACAAGATTTGAATTCCATTCCTATCGGACCTGATTAGGTTTCAATCGTACATAAAGGGATCCTTCAGCGGCCTTATCTCCAATACTTGGGATCACCTCTTGAAGTGCATTATGTCGCATCTACGGGTCCCGGACCCTCCGGAATCTTCCCTTGTGCCAACACACAATAAACTCGGTTATCAATGTTCTCCTGCCTCGGTAGATGCTGGAATTTGCTGGGAGGTCACAGCTGATAAACTCCTGCCGAGTCGCAGAAGTCTCGTAAAAATCGAGGCGATGTTGCTCGAGTGTACTTTGCCATGTTTATAGTAAACGAATTTCTTAAACTTAAGTACTAAAATTCTTCTGATGCTTGTTACCTGTCATCGGTATTAAAAGGGATGACCCTGGGACAGGTAAGACACAACTTATTATAAAATGTATGCTAAAGCACAACATGTACATTTAAAACTATAGTCATCTTCCCATTAGGAGCTGCTTCTTCTAAGGTAATTAGTTAGATGAGTTCATAATTAGATAAAGACAGTCTACAATAAATGATCGTTGTGTAAATATTTCTGAGTTAATCACTAATTATCTAACTAACTGACTAATAAAAGACAACTGGTGTTGCAACATTAAGTCATCCTGGAACGCCCACTGACAGATAATTCTTCCCACATCTCCCTGAAATAGCCGGGATGAAATTAAGATACTCTAAAAATTTGCCTCTGGGACTCGCGACTCAGTCAATGATAAATATCTGCCAAATTTCTTTGAACTAGTATAAGAGTCCTATATTCAAAAACACAAAATTATATTCATTTTTCATTACTACACTTATCCTTTATTTACAGCCAAAATCCAAAAATAAAATCAATCAATTTCAGAAATAACAGTCAATCAGATTAACACAAATAGAGAATTGATATTACTCTAAAATACTGAGTTGTTTATATATATATATATATATATATATATATATATATATATATATATATATATATATATATATATATATATATATATATATATATATATATAATGTATATACGTATTGTAATACTTTTCAACATTTATAAGCCTTAAAAGGCAATGTTTACTTGCAGCCATACGATTATCGCAATAGCTCTGATATATCAGTAGGTATTACAGATTGTAATTTTTCTGTTACAGTATTAAAGTGACCTGGCATTTTCTGTCATTTGTGGCATGACTAAGCCACTTCGAAAAACACGAATTTTACTGGTCTGCTGCGGTCGGCCGAGTCAAAAAAAGGGCAGCTGGTTCCTGCAACTTAGTGAATATCAGTCAAGGTCAGTCTCAAAGGGATTTGAAACTGCCAAACGTCCCTTGCATGATATCCTGCCATATTGGAATCGAGTTCTTGGTGTACTCACAAGAAACGATAGATTTAAATTGTTATATATATATATATATATATATATATATATATATATATATATATATATATATATATATATATGTACATATATATATGTGTACATATATGTGTATGTATATATATATATATATATATATATATATATATATATATATATATATATATATATATATATATATATATATATATATATATATATCGTTGACAGCTCCACTCCTGCCCCACATACATTTAAGGTAATACATATATATATATATATATATATATATATATATATATATATATATATATATATATATATATATATATATATATGTGTGTGTGTGTGTGTGTGTGTGTATGTATATGTATACAGTATTACCTCAAACATATGTGGAGCAGGAGTGGAACTGTCAACCTCAACCCAAGAATACTTGCTGAAAACTCGGAGGGTTGAACCTCCTGGAGCAAGACTCTCCTAACGGGAAACAGACGAAAACAGAACATACTTTGGAATTCGAAAGAGAAGGAACTCCAACGTCCAGAAAATGGGAAAATGAGCTATCATACCAGTGAGCAGAATCAATTATAGTTTTTATCACGCAATGACAGCGTAACAGTGAGAATATGCTAACAGCTTAGAAAATGGAAAGAGAGAGAGAGAGAGAGAGAGAGAGAGAGAGAGAGAGAGAGAGAGAGAGAGAGAGAGAGAGAGAGAATTAGGCTTGAAAGACAGAGATACCCTTCAACGCTGTGAAAATATTTCTACATGTGCAAAATTCAGGTTACTTATTTACACACAGAAGGTCAGTGGAGGCGTGACAAGTGATTGAAAGTGATGGCATTGGAAAGAGAAACGGATATAGTTCCTTGAAACACAACAAAGGTGATAGCATCATGTCGTATGGCAAGTAATTAAGGCAACAGAAATAGGTGCAATCCTTAACAATTATTCTGGGATGATACACGTAAACTGCTCAGAAAATGGATGCCATGGAAGAAGATTAAGAATAGATGCGACTAAATCAAGTACACTACTGGAAAAACTGTCATAAAAGATGGAAATTACCCTTATAAATATATGTAAAGTCAAACATGATTTTTGACAGAAATATTTCCGCAGAACTTTCATTTACGATTGAAACATCGAGAGTTACAGCTGAAATCCTCATAGTTTCAAAAGAAATAAAGAAACGGACTGAGATTTCATATCTGATCGTTTAGAACCTTTAGTATCTAGATGAAGGTTACAAGATTCTAAGGCCACAAATGCAATACGGTAATAAAATTAAAAAGAAATCAAGGTGGAAGCAAAGAAATGTAAGAGCAGTAAATGAAATATTGGATGAGAACTGCTAGTAACTCAAGTAAAACATTATCAGTTCATAATATAATGCGTCTTTTAAATAACTGAAATTATAATTATAAAACTTGATGATTTTTCTCAATCAGACTGATTCTTGCACACATTAAAGATAGCAAGAGAAATATACTTGAATGGTGGTTTCACTGTGACTTTTCAGTAAGTGTATTCTCTACATGAAGGAAAAAATAGCTGTGATTAAGCACCTGACTGAAACCTGCATAATTACCCAACATTAGACTTCGGTAATAAGAAAAACATGATCTGTCTTCAGAACTGTAGAACGTTAGCGGTAAGTTTTTCTTAACAAGACAGCTGGTGAATGCAGAGTGGATCCGATCTTTCGAGTATCAACTTTGGGGTGATAGCATTTATTTGCGTCCGATATAAATGGCATCAAAATGCTGAACATGTAACAGAGGTAGTGAGAATGATATATTTATCTTAGTGTTCAATTTTCTTGTTCAATTATTTTTACCTACCCACAAAATCTCGTTGTTACTACGGCAGGTTAGTCATCATGACAACCTACGTATGTCTATAGCAGAGAACCCAGAGAAGCCAGACATATATATATAATATATATATATATATATATATATATATATATATATATATATATATATATATATATATATATATATATATATATATATATATATATATATATAAATTAGAGAGAGATATAGGACTACAGCAGATTGACAGAGAGACAGATGGATAGGCTGAATGATAATTAAAGTAATAATAATAATAGTAATAATAATAATACACATTCACGTCAAGGTCATAATAGTACAGTATGCGATACAAAAGAGACAGTAAAAAGAAATGAGACACAACGAGACTGAATAGCTAATCTCCAGTAATAATAATAATAATAATAATAATAATAATAATAATAATAATAATAATAATAATAATAATACTAATAATAATAATAATGTAAAGCAAAAATAAGTTTAAAAATAATTTTTATCCCCCAGTTCTCCATTAATAACTTTGCCAATGGCAAAGTTATTGGTGAACAACTTGCGTTTTGTTGCAATAGGCGACAAAAGAGGTGTTCATCACCAAGCTTATTTCGGCATTTTGTTGCTGAAAAAGAGAAACCAGAAAGCACAATTATATTTCATCTGTAGTGTACTATGTGCTTAGCAAGTATCCGTACTTCTGAAACATCGCTTCAACGTGAGGCAGTTTTCCCTGTCATTCCTTATAGTTTTGTTGCATTAAAAGTGCCAATGACATTTCCAAAAATCAGTATTCGTGGAAGTAGAAAGTACTCGAAATAAATAAAAATCTCGAAAAGCAATTAAGTAAAAAGAAATGACCGCTGTTCCAGCAAAACAATAAGAAAATAGTAATAACCAACGTGTGGAAAATAACACTGACGATTACAGAGCACCAAAGGATCTTCTAGACTATCTCAGGCTGTTCAAGAATCCATTTGGAAATGCGTTTCTCCTGTTGCAAGAGATAACTGGAAAAGTAATTAAGACCGTTACTGAGAGCTTTAGACAAGACGTTCCAGGTCATTAGCACCATCTAACTTTCCATCTATGATTTATTTCGTACCTCGGTTGCCCTCAATAGCAGCATTGTGGAAAGTAAAAGTTCCTTCACAGAAAACTAGTCTTATAAAGCACTTCAGGAAGGACACGTGTTTCCTTTCACATAGTGGATCTATAATTCATTACGTTGCTCTTTTTTCTTCTTTCTTTTTCTTGTTTACTCCATGCCTGATCTACATAAAGGTATCAGAGTTTCATCGACTTCTGTATTTCGAAGACACAACAAAAACTGAGTGAGAGTTGGTGTCCCTTTGGTATCTACTAGGAAGGTCAGAGTGCACGAAGAGATGGATGGGAGTTCCTTCCTTTTGTTCATTCAGAAAAACCATTGCAGGAAAAGTTATCTGCAAGTGATCCAGCTTGCAACTGTCCTATCGTCTGGTTCGCCCGCACCATAAACAACTGTGATGTAAATGGCGCATTGATTTAAACAGGTTTTCTAGAAGCACAATAACCTGTCATTTCACTTTAGGATCTTGACTGCTGGACTGACAAGCGAATCCTTAAAAGGGAAATGAACCCTCCCCCCTCAAAAAAAAAAAAAAAAGAAAAATCGAAGCACCCGTTATTTTACCCTGACCGTCTGCCTATCAGACTTGTTCCTTAGAATGTTGGACATTAACATACAAAGGATATCAACACATTCTCCATTAATTATTATCAATGGAACTCAGGCTGCGAACGATTGTAAATGGACGTTGCATCGATACCATCTGTTGAACAACGTTTTGACTCCTGAGTCTTGCGTCGTGTGCTCGAGAAACATGTAAAGGATTTTAAGATAGATCGTGATATCAACAGATGTGAACGGAATATCCAATATGACGCCGGTGGTCACTGGCGTTTTATGTTCGTTTGTTTTGTGAGAATATAGCGCCTCGATATATTTATTATTTTTTTTTACTTTTAAACAGCCCAGTCATTTAATACAGAAAAAATATTAATAATAACAAACGATATGGGGTTTTACGTCACAAATACCTGCCATGGTTTTAAAATGGGAGCTGAAGTTTAGATCTGGATACTTGTAATACATCGACAATTTTTATGCACTCATTTATACCTAAATTATATATATATATATATATATATATATATATATATATATATATATATATATATATATATATATATATATATATATATATGTATATATATATATATATATATATATATATATATATATATATATATATTATATATATGTATTATATATATATATATATATATATATATATATATATATATATATATATATATATATATATATATATATATATAAATGAGTGCAAAACAATTCTGTCGATGTATTACAAGTATCCAGATCTAAACTTCAGCTCCCATTTTAAAACCATTGCATATATTTGTGACGTAAAACCCCTTATCGTTTGTTAAATTAAGATTTTTCTGTATTAAATGACTGGGCTGTTTGAAAGTAAATAAAAAATAGATATATAAAAAATCCAAATTAAATGAAACACTTGATTTCATGAAATTCTTATGATCTGGTTTCAAACATACAGAAAGCATGAAATGGAAAGCTTTTTCCTCTCTTTTTATTATTATTCCTAGTATTAGTTACAGTAGTATGAGCAATAGTAGCAGCAGTAATATCACTGAAGATATCTTAAAAAACATAAGCAGTCCCATAAAAGAATTTCACTGAAAATCGGACATCAAAGAACCGGAGAATCTTACTTGTGTATAAACAAAAAGGCGACTATCTCGAAGGTACTCAGTCAAGCAAATTCCTCCGATAAAGCTGTTCGATTCTGTGTGATTATATTGCAAAACACTGTTTCCACAAACCTGATTAGATAACTCCTCACAATGAGGAATCTGACAAGGTTCCAATGTCCATAAGAGGTAAACAGAAAAAAAATTTACCTTTTTCCTGTACTCGTTCTATCTTTTATTTTAATCGTGAGCTATGTTATGCGTATTCTTCTATTTGTTTTATATTCAAATGTTATTGCATCACTGTTCTATTGATTCAATTCAAGTGATTTTGTTTGGCACTCCATTTTCTAATCTCCTGGATTGTTACTTTATTTTTTCTACAGGATGATACGTAATGCGAATGCAATATTGTCTCTGAAATGCATGGATATGTACACTGTGATATTTTAATTGATTATGATATTTTAAAAATGTTACTTATATTCCTAAATGAAAGTTGAGCAATATTCTGAAATTTAATTCGAGCAGATTCGAATCATACCAAGTATAAGTGTTTTTTTTATTTCAAATAAGCAGGTTTTCTGCAGGAACTTGACGCAAATAGGTGTGTTTATTTCAACGTCGCCACTTAATAACGTGATACAAATCACAATCATTTAAAGAAATAGCTTTTAGGATAATGCGTTGCGCAACATTGAATTTATAAACAAAATGCACTGGTTTTTTTTGCTTAACACTGCTCTCGACAAAGCATTATACCCACAGGTTATTTTTGTCGTTCATTGTACAACAACAAAAATAAGAACAGCAACAGTGACAGCAAAAACGACAAATTTATTTTCATTTTCTCGAACACTTACCTTTAACCCACAGAGATGGTTAGTATAGAGACGCTTAATAGTAGCGACATATGACACATTAATTGAACTATTGACGCAGTACAAAATTGAGTATATATTTTGAAATTTCCAGTCATGAAACAGGTTAAAAAATCTTGATTCTTTTCTTTCTCCATGTTATATGTACATAAGAATGGAATTTGCGGCTAATACTGACTAGATGCCAAAATGCAATGAACTTTTATGAATGTCTCGATTCTTCACTGATTCCCTGTGAGTAAGTTTCCAAGGAGAACCTTTAGTACACAATGAATAAGTGATCCAGCTCTTAACGACCATGTTATCACTGAAGATCCTATCAATATCCGTTCTCATTAAATTATAAAACTCTCTGTCGGTGTTCCTGGTAGTTGCATCGCCAGATAATACACAAGAAATCAATCAACCATAACAACAAAACTTTCTGTTTGAGCGACAATGTGCACAAATATAAGGTTGCGGATGGTACACGGTAGTAGGGATCAAGTTGAATTCAGTGATCAGTAAATGTCAATTCGGTAGTAGTAGTAGTAGTAATAATAATAATAATAATAATAATAATAATAATAATAATAATAATAATTATAATAATAATAATAATGCTAGCAACACTGCTGCTGACAGCAGTAATATATTAGTGATACTATCCTAGCAGTGTTGACTGAGTTTTATTATCCATCGTTTGTCCGTCGTAATAACTGCATTCTTAATGATAAGGAAAATATGAAGAAGCACACTATGATGACAGCTAATTCAACGACCATCTTAAATTTCTCAAGTCCTTTCGTTGCTCCTTCCTTAAACAGCCTTCGCGAGGATATAAGAAAAAACGGAAAAAATGCTCATTAGTTACGATGGGATCGTCGGGGAACGTGATCGAAACTTTCCGGAAAATCTTCGCCCGGTTGCCACTGGACGGCAGCTGTCATAAACAGCCAACACACGCATGCCAGGAGACTTAAACATATAAAACCAAAAGCTGTAAATACAAGAATCTCTCGAATTCCTCCGCTCTCTGAGTTACACAGTTCCAACCCCTCCCCTCTATAGCCTTGGAGACCGGTAGGAGCCTAAGGAATTCAGAAAGCATCACTCACTTCCCACTAATTAATTGATCCGATGAATGTGAAAATCGCCGATGATTAGGGAAACTCGTTAATTTAACAGTTGCCCATGAGCAGGACAAGCTTTTAACATTATCAGGCCTTATCGCTTCTAACGTATACAAATGCTGCGTCTTAAAAGATGCCGCGCAGGAAAGACAGGCCGACCTTGCAGGTCTGGGGTTTTGGGAAGGGGGACGGGGGGTGCAGTTAGATAGGTCCAGAAGAGAAGATGAGGGGGTGGTGATGGTGGGTGGGAGGAGACAAGGGGGAGGGTATGGACTTGGGGTTAGGCCGGGCTCTGGGGTACAACATCTCTTATTTCACCGGTCATATTTCTTATTGCTAATGCTTTATTTTTATTTCTCTCGGTAAGAGTAAATTTGAATAAGATTTTAGGCTTACTACGCTGTCTGTTATATAAGATTCAACGTACTCTATAACTCCAAACGAGGCTGATGTGCGCCTAAGCACAAATTATCATAGAACAGGAATAATGTTCGTTACTGGTCTTACAGGAAGCACTAACTGCACACTGCAACACATTTTAAATTAACAATTGCAGATAAACAAAGCAAATATCCTCGAAAAGTCTTTTCATAATTATATCATAATTTACGCGTAATACATACATACACACACATATACCGTATATATATAGGTGTGTGTGTGTGTGCGCGTTTGTGTGCTGGTATGGTGTGTTTTCAAACATACTGAAGCCTAGCCTAAACTAGTTATTTTAAACTGGGAGTAATGTACGGCTCGAACACGCACATGTATAACAATATTTGCAAGTGTAAGGTGTGTTTATGAGAGAGAGAGAGAGAGAGAGAGAGAGAGAGAGAGAGAGAGAGAGAGAGAGAGAGAGAGAGTGCAGTTACATCAGTTAACACTCACACACACATACACTTGCATGCTCTCATGTAAACACGAGAATGAGAGCGGACAGCAGTTATTGAAGTATATAGTAACACACTTGTACCTACACAGATATACAAGCACGTCAGAGAGAGAGAGAGAGAGAGAGAGAGAGAGAGAGAGAGAGAGAGAGAGAGAGAGAGAGAGAGAGACCTGTGCATAGTCAGGTAGCGAGAAATGACTTTAGAAAGACCGGCTTGTTTAAGACCTAGATAAGACACCTCAGGTTAGGTGTGGCAGAAGACCGGCCTCCATAAAATTCGGAGAGGAGTTTATTTGATGTTCTTTAATCTGCTAAAGCATATTCGAGTTGATTTTCCCGTTTATTTGATGCTTATTTGATCTGCAATTAGACACGAGAGTTTCTTATGACCTTTTTTTTTTTTTGGGGGCAATTAATATGAAATGATATACAAGTTTATTTCTTATTTGAAGTATGCTTCCTAATTTGCAACTCAGATTATTTGGTGATTGTCAATATGTAAAAACCATTCTCGATCCTTTTTTTTCTCATATTAGGTGATATTTTATAATAATTCTTTAATCTGCAAAGGCTTACCCTAACTGATTTTCTGTGTATTATGTTTCATAATCTGCAAAAACCTACCAGAAATTCTTTTTAATTCATTCGCTTTTTCCTAATCTGCCTAAGCCTTTTCGAATTATTCACAGTTTATTTCATTGAAAACAACTTGAAAAAAATCGCGTTTATTTCCATTATATTACTCTGATGCTCCTTATTCATCAGAAGCATTTTTGAGCCTTATTTACTCCCCTTACTCTTTAATAATCTGTAAAATAATGTTAGTGTGTTTTCTATTTTATTTGAATGGCATATTTGACCTTCGTTTCCGCATACTTTCCTATCCAGTCTCCAAAAAAAATTTGCTATTTTTTCTTCATACTTTTTTATAATTCTTAATCATCCAAATATAACTTGAGTTTCCTCTAAAGCAACTTAATACTTTTAAACCAGCAAACATTTTTATTCAAAGTCATTTTCTGTTCATTGGATGCTTATTAACCGTCTGAAACTTCTATATATTCTATCCAACTGATCTATTTATGGTTCATTACCTCTGAACGAATTCTAATTCACATCATTCTGAAATAATAAAGATAACTGAGGTTATTTACCTATGGCAGTTAACAGTAACAATAATAACATAAAACTATATTTGAATTAAGGACCAAAGGCAAAAATAGTATCATTATTGACGTAGGTATATGAATATTTACTTAATCATTACTCCGGGATAAAATTGCTCATTGACGAATACAAATCCACAGATCACATTATGCGATACTTCTCTCTGGAGTACGAAGGCGCTTTTTTTGCACTTCTTTGTTTCTTTATTTACTGCAACCATTTGCATAATTCACTTCCTGTTAAGCGATTCATAATTCATAGATTGTTTCACCTGCTTTCGTCCTCTATAATTATACGCTGGTTATCTTACTAAGAGGATAATTGAACTGTTGTTTGTAAGCTCTTTTTGAATGAAAGCACCAGCCCAAACTTACATACGCCCACACACACAAATGCACACACACACACACACAGACGCACACAAACACACACACATGGAAGCTGATGTTGGAATGTTAAAGGGATTGTTAAGCTAACGCTGCATTATGGATATGAAATATAGATGGTGGATTAAAAAAAAATAAAAAAAACGGAAAAAATGGGTAAAGGCAGCTGAAATGCACTTTTTGCGTGGCATATGTTTTAATCAGAAGGATTGAAGGAAACGAATGTGGCGACGCGTAGTTGTTACCAATAGGATAAATTATGTTTGGAGGTGGTTTGGTCAAGTGGAGTATGGAGCATAATAGGTAAGTAAAAGAATGTATAATTCTGGACTGTTGAGAGGAAAGAGAAGGGGCCGACCTAGAAAATGCCAGAAGGATGATTTAAAAAAAATATCAGACAAGATGGGCCTTAATATCCGCAAAATCAAGAAACACTGTTAGAGAGAATAGACTGAATCAGTTTGTGTAGGTGTTTTAAAGTGCTGCTGATGAGTCTCCTCGGTAAGTGTATGAATCGACCAATGTTGTGGAAGTTTTTCACACATGGATTTCATTGTCAATTCAGCAGTTAAAGCAAGAAAATGACAGCGTCCTTGATCTAGTTTTTAACATTTAGGCCAGCCCTGTGTTGGAAGAAACATTTTCATAAAAACATTCCGGTTCTTAGCCATTCGTGTTGAGATGAGGCAGCTGAACCCATGCCATGCCCTGCGAATGTTCAAGGTGCTTATGTGACGAAGACGTCTTGAAGTTATTGGTATTTTCCCATTCAAGTACCGACCTGACCTAACAATGCTTAACTTCGTTGACTTGATGACTGGCGGTATCGGATTTGTGTTAGAGTCGTCAGATATATGCATATAGATATATATATATATATATATATATATATATATATATATATATATATATATATATATATATATATATATATTAGATGTGTGTATGTGTGTGAATTTAAATCATTCTAAGTGACAATACATTAATAGAACTAGCTGACAATTTCGACAATAAAATATTCTGAACATAATGTAGAGTTTAAGGGGCTAGTCCTTTATTAAATTAAATGTAAATAAATTTTAATTAAAAGGTTGTAAATGTAACAATCATTCTCCAGAAGTGTCGGGTTGCTGGATCTAATAATAATAATAATAATAATAATAATAATAATAATAATAATAATAATAATAATAATAACAACTGAATTTCAACATACTGGTAAACATTAAGGATCCGGTACTCAAAAAGAAGAAAACCCTCTTAACGTAAGCGTTCTCATTTATACTAAAACTTTAGGCATCCAAATAATAACAACAAAAACAGCAAGAACACAACAACAACAACAACAACAACAACAACATAATAATAATAATAATAATAATAATAATAATAATAATAATAATAATAATAATAAAATAAACAGATAAAATACAAATAAATAAGCAATAAACAGTAACAGTAAATGATTTATCTGAACCACATTCTTTCGTTTTTCTTGAAACCCAGGGAACTGGAAGGGATTTTGCTGACAGTCAATCATAACCTTGGCTCTAGGGAATGTGTCACAAATAATTATATTCTGCTTCATTTTTTATAGCATACTGGACTTGAAGAAGAGAGTTTAGAGTTTTATCACCTTTATTCAAGAAGAGTAAAAATTCATTAAGAACAAGTAAAAAGTCCTACGCCATTACCCTACAAAACGCAGATTAGACTATCCCATAAGCAAAGTATGAGAAAATAATTAAAACTAAGAACGAAAAAACAAGTTGGATCGATACACGTGCATGAATAAACAGCAACTAAAGGCAAAAAAAAAAAAAAAAACAGTCATCCGGGCAAAAAATCCAAAAACAAAGGGTAAAAACAGCACTTACGAAAGAGATTCTGGTAAATTAAGGAGAAATTACCGTATTAGAGTCCCTAACAGTACATTGCCTTCACGTTTGACTACTTTAACAGCTGTCTTCAACCAGCGACTAAACTTTTTAAACGTTGCAGATGATACAAGTTGACCATCGGTAACAACTTTGTTTTTCTTCGAAAGAGAGCAAATGAAATTCATTATGACCACTTCTACTTGAATTTCCATATTTTACCACAGGAAAAAGCTATTAAAGAACTGATGTGTTGAAGAACCAAAATATTAAGCCAAACGTATTTTTCGGTAGTTCCTCTCAATAATTTCTTTGCGAATGTTTATTAAGTCTACAAAAAGGATATGAGAAATTTTTTTCTTTTAAATTAACTATAAGATTCTTTATTCGTCATAAGAAATTTTTTTCAGTTATAGTGTAACACTGAATTTCTCTTCTCTTTTCTGGGATGCAGTGTTCCAACAAACCTCACGAACTATGAAGGATGAAGTAAGATACCGTGATATTTTACTGTAACCTGATAAGCATTACTCAAAATATATACATACAGGTTATTGATACCGATCAAGCGACCTTAAATCAGATCAGAAATGACTCGCACAATATAACCAAGACAACAATTACATGTATATCCCGACACGGCTCTGTTCGCCTCGGTAAAACTTGAAAAAACGCAAAACAGCTGCACTGATCACCTCGATGTTGTCATTTCCGAAATACCGAACGTTAAACACGATTGGTATAGCGCCTGACATGGTCAGACGGCTAAAAAAGGAAAGGGAAAAAATATCTAAGAGAATTAACACGACTTAAACTGTCAACGGGTTTGTATCTTTCCCTGTAATCCGTGTGCAGTGGAAAGTCTCTCTGTCCCTGGAGATTTTATCGACATCCGGCCAGCGTCCGCTGGTCAACGCAAAGATGCTGAGGAATTAACTGCTCGTTATGGACGGCGATCTCTTTTCTGTTCATAAAATGAATAGTCGCTCAGATGAAGTTCTAAATTTAGCTCGTGGTTTGCCTAACTCCTGAAGTGCATTCCGATGACACAGGGAATACTAATCGTGTTCTTGTAACTAGTTGGAACTGTGATAATAATAATAATAATAATAATAATAATAATAATAATAATAATAATAATAATAATAATAATAAATAAGTCCCTTTTTCCTTTTGAAAAAACTCAAGATGGAAATAGTCTTCAATTTAAAGGTAAAAATATTCTAATAGTCTCCAAAAGCTTTCATCAATATTGCCTTTTCTGTTCCAGAACTGTAACATGACTTTTAAACGCCATTCGCCATTATGTCGGTTTTTCTCACTTACATTACTGGTTTTGTAATCAAACATTCACTTTTTCTTTCAATTTACCTTTTCGTATTATTGGTTTGTCTCGTTTCACTACTCTGTTAGGGGAAGCTTTCTTTGCAAGTCAGTCGTCTTGTTTACTAATTGCCAATAACAATCATCATAACATTCCATTAAGAGTCGTCTGTTCTCTTTGACAATAACGTGAAAGAACGTCTATACTCTTACAACATTTTAGGTGCTGAAGTTTTTTTTTTTTTTAATTCGCTGAGGAGGGTCTATATCATCCACGTTGGCACTTTATGCTTCATATTTTTTTTTCTCGTTTCATTGACCATAGCTTACATTGGTCTCATCTAGCCCCGTTGGGAATATTTTCTGTCATATCTGGTGTACTTTCATTTTTTTTCACCTCTTCGCACGACTGAATAAAGAGAATGCATCGGGTAAACTAAGTTTTATTTTCTCTGGAGTCTCTTGCCACCTAGTGGCATTCTCTCTCTCTCTCTCTCTCTCTCTCTCTCTCTCTCTCTCTCTCTCTCTCTATCTTAGCATGTACTCTTTTAGGTACTCAATACCTTAAACTACAAAGTCCTCGCAATTTTTCCAGATTACCTATCTCAACTAAAGTATCTTTGCACTCTCTTACAAGTCCTGTTTTGGCTGCTAAACACAACAAATTAACCATTCTTTCACAGCAATTTCTCTCTATTCCTCTCTTTTCTTTCTCTTTTTCAAGCACTATTCCAGCGACTTAAAAGCGTAGCATCCGGCAAGCGTTTTCTTGCCCCATTCACTATTCGGTTCGCTGAATGATTTACATCCAATTTTTATTTACTTAAATCATCTCATTTCCCTTGGTATTACTATTATTTCTGTTCTAGTATGAAACTAGTGAGAAACCCACTGCTATTTTTTGCTATTAGTTTGCTAGAGTTTAGAAACGTAGGAAACTATCAACTTTGCCTAAGAGAAACGTGCATGCAATGAATTAAAAAAGGGCAAGGTGATTTGAAAAAAAGGGGAAAATCACTCATAAGTTTAAATTCACGTAAGCATGTCTCATATTGGGAGGAGTGATGTTCCAGTTCATATCCACTCACAATAAACATTATTAGAGAACATTTTACTCTACTATCATGGAAGCGGACTTATATATTTTTAATGAATACAACATTTAATAAATTTCAAGAATAAAAGTATTAAGTATGATTTTTTACTATTTTGGGGGGAATACCACGTCCATGACCATATCTCTGTAATACCAGTTTGGTATCAAAAAGTAATAATATAAATATTTTCTGAGACAGAATAATTTCATATAATTCCAGTATTAGCTGTTAATAATATTTTGGAATTAAAAAATATGAAGTATACTTGCCATGTGAATTTTGTTGCGACAATCTAATACTAAATAAATTGGCGTCAAAAATAAAGAGAATAGTGACTTCATACCAGTCCAGTCCCATGCGTACGTTAAGTTTGCCAATGTCACCTGAATCTGTTTCAGCTCTGAAGAGCGAGTATTTACATGGTAAACCGGCGGAGACTGATAAATTCGAAAGCTACGTTACAATAACTGAATTAATATTTGATTTGTGGTGTACATGGCGCCCATTGTTAGCGAATCACCCATTTTGAAACGGTAGCTGCTGACGCAGGCGCGTATGACCGTACAAATACCATACCAATTTATATTTATGTGCAGCTTATAAGCTCGGGTCCTGTTCAAATGTAGATATATATATATATATATATATATATATATATATATATATATATATATATATATATATATATATATATATATATATATATATATATATAATATATATATATTTTTTTCTTTCTTTCTTTCTTTCTTTCTTTCTTTCTTTCTTTTTTCTGTGAGGTTATGTGCGTGCAACATCTGGCCTTATTTGATGGTTACCTATCCAGATACTGAACTTTTCTGCTCGAAAGACCAGCAGCAAAAAGTATTAACAGGACGTGGTACCGGCATACACTCCCGTTAGCCATATCCACTTGCATTTTGTGTGTGCATATCGGAAGTGTACACAAAAACACAGAAAGGTCATGCGTACACAACCACACACAAGTACAATATCCTTCCGTAGGTCAATTGTTCCAACCTCGTTTCCCAAGCGACCAGAGCTCAATTCCACAAAGGGGAAACGACTTGAGACCGTTTCCTTGAAAAATCCGTTGTGCTCCTGTTGACCTAAATAGTTAATTAGGGACGTAATGGATAGAAACTGCGGTGGGTTGTAGTTTGATTTGAAAAAAGAATGGGACTAGCAGCCTCATCTTAAACGACAAGCTGAAAGCCAGATGGCGGATCGAATTAGCCAAGTGACGAACAATTTAATTACAGTTCCCCTTCGGTACTGTTAAAGCAAACTGGCTATCAAACGACATTTGTAGCTTAATGTTTATGAATATGAAAACATCATGGTAATGTGTGTGTATATATATATATACTCGTATATATATATATATATATATATATATATATATATATATATATATATATATATATATATATATATATATGTATGTATATATACATATATATATATATATATATACATACATATATATGTATATATACATATACATACATATATATATATATATATATATATATATATATATATATATATATATATATATATATATATATATATACTCCACTACTCTCTCATTTAGGCTAATGAAGTTAAACTTCAGTGAAGTACTTGAATTGTTGACCACAAATAAATTACAGATGCCATTCAGCACTTAAGTGCCCCTGACCATAGGTATATGGCTTTCGATCTCATCCAAAACTTCAGTGCCTAAAACCTTGCAGCCGGCCTTAGGAGCCAGATGCCGGGGACACTGGGTTAGAACGAGATCATAAAAGTGTAAAGGGTGAGTGAGTGTAGTTTTGTTGTTTTCTCTGTGAATATATTTTTTTGCTTATTTTTAGTGTCACGCATTACAAATATACATAAGCATTTTATAGGTAAAGTATATTTTCAAAAGAAATAATGTAACAAAGAACATATTTCGCGAACCCTAAACCGTTGGCGTTTTAAGAACTTGCCTTAAACAAGGCTATCACAACTTAATCCCCTGGGGTGGTATAGTGCCCCTGAGGTACGCCAGGTGGCCCTCACGTGACAAAATAGAAAAAGGGCATAAAGTCGTGCTGCTGAAAGAAAACGATAAACCCCCATTTTGAGATGATTAAGGTTCCCCTAGGCTTCTCTCTTGGCTGATGGCACGTGGGTGGCCACTCTTCGATGCCACAGACTGTCTGGATGAATGTGAGACATCATTGTTCAACCATTTTCACTTTTTTTACGGCGGACCAAAGTAAATTATGTATGTCGTAGGCGTAACACTAAAGATAACAAAGGATAGCCCACTTCCTTTTTGCCTGTCTTTTTGTCCCTATCAGTCTGTCAGTTTGTCTTTAAAATGGAATTCGTTTATATGCTTTCATCCATTTTCTTCTATGTTTATTTTATTCTTTCATATATATTTCAACTAAATAAAAAAATGATGACCGAAAGACAATGACCAATATACAAATAACATGCTGACCTTGAGTTCTGAAATGTATCTGATGCTCTAAACTCCATTCATAATTATATTTAATTTGAAATATGAGGCATGTAGATATCTATGTGCAATCACTCGCTAGCCTTGAATTCATGAGTTTCACAAACCGATGAAAGAGCTTTTAATCATATTTTGATTTGTACAGTTTTCTCGTACCCTAAAAAAGGACTAAAGGTAATATAATTAGGCTAGCTTTTAGCCCAGATTGCCAAACAATGTATATCAAGGCGTAGTGAAATTGCATGTTAATTGATCTAAATAACTTTTCCCTTTTCGTTAATTTCCATCGACATTTAAGCAGTTTGCAACGCTAACTAGTAATTTCCACAAGTTTTATCGCAGAGGATACGCCGCTCCCTTTATGCATGCAGTCATTCCAATCAGTAACGCATTAAAATGTCTTGGTGTATGGACGAAAGAAAAGGGTCCTTGTAAAATGTCATGGGAAAACTGTGCATTAAGCACGGTTTACACGCTACGATAAATTGTAGCGATTTATTGTAATGAAAAGGTTGTTACAATTTGTCGTTACGTGTAAACAGGAGATCGTAGCGATTTATTGGAGTTGGAATTGGATTGAGTGGTTGGTGCCAGCAGGCTCAAATCTATATGCATCGTAACGACAAGTTTGAACGTGTAAACAAGGTTCCAAGATATCGTTACAATCTAGCTCATTTTCAGATTGACTGCTGAAGTGTGAAGTCCTGGTGCGCAAGAGCTAATTCGAAATATAAACTTAATACACAGTGATGGCGAATTCTAAGCAAACTCCTCATGAGTTCTTAAGCGAATTCATTGAACTTTATCGGAGTTTTCCGTGTTTGTGGAAGATAAAGTTCCACGAATACTCTGATAGGAACAAAAAGGACCTGGCCTATGCAGAACTAGTGAAGATATTGATTTTCTCATAACTGTGTCTTGTTTTCTTATTAATGGAGAAACTAAATTTAACAATTCCATATAAGTGTCTTCTCCCATTCTCAAATAATTTCGCCAGTCATTCGGCTCATCTCTCAATGTATCCAACAGAGTTATATGAGAAAACACTTGTTTCTTCATTAAACCAATCACGGCTCCATTTCCTTTTTGATTTTCGTTTTTTTCTTGATCTTTCTCCCACTAAACACATCCCAAATGCAGACCACCATAATATTTCTTCCATGACGGTCAAGTAAAGACTAAAAATATTGGATTAAAAATCGTTGCATGTAAACGCTCTTTCAATCATCCAATAAATCGTTACTATCTCAGTGTTCAACAAATCGCTACAATTTATCGTAGCGTGTAAACCAGTCTTTACAAGGCGAATGAAACGATATGCGTAAGTCAGAAATTTTAGAACTAACAAATTTCCGTGAAACCTGGTAAAAAATTCGGCTCGTGGCAATGATAATCTTAAATTTTGATGGTTAGCCAAGTGAAGATTCGCATTTTGTTAGAATGGTTTAGGAGAACTGTCAGTGGGTCAAAATAATTCTGGAATCATACAGATTTCACATTAAAGGGGAAGAAATAACCAAACTCTTGAAATTACGAATAGATATAATTTCAGTGGAAGGTTCAGATGATGTTAGCCTGTCAGCTTTTACCTCTTTCACATTAGTCACGAAGACATGAGATTTTAAGTGAAAAATTCCAATAATGTTAGTCCTACAAAATTATGATCTTGGGTTTTCGGGAGGTTTATATACAGTACGTTTGTCGAAAAGTGCGAATTCTAGATGATGGAAGTAAGCGCATTTTCTTTCAAAATAGAAACCAAATTCAATATACTCTTTGCTTCGTTTTATGATAAGATTTCTTATTACCTAGTCGTGTTCATTTTAAATAATTTTCGGTCTTCCACAAAGTAATAATTACAGCAGTCACATGTTTTTTTTTTGGGAAATAATACACTTCTGTACAAAAATAAAAATTACGACACTTCTGTACAAAAATAAAAATTACGATGTTTTACAAAAAAAATATGAAAAGGGAAAAATTTTGCTTTCCTCCGTCTTATGTGAACACTGAAATAATCAGCTGCAACTCAAACTTTGAAAATATTACACTTACATCGTTTCACTGGAATAGACTGAGTCAGGCTGTTAGATGAAGGTGTCAGTTTGCTATCAGTAAAAGTCACTGATGTTGTCAGGATGTAAAAAAAAAAAAAAAAAAAAAATCAATTGTACACGTCCATCGCTTTTCTAAAATGAACAGTCGTCAGTTCAGTTGTTACAACAGATGTTCAGTTCACTAAGTTCACTGTCAGTAAATTTCACCTTACGATGTCGTCAGCGTAAATTGTAATAACCCATCTTAATAACGATTATTTCATCATCACAGCCTCCAAAGCCATGCGACGGTAAGGGCAGGGCCTCTGCGAAATTCCGCCACTCATGTCTTTCCTGTGCTTCATCTTCCACGAATATCCACTCATCTCAAGATTCTCGTCTTTTAGTTCTCATCCAAGTAGATCTGGGTCTTACCAATCCTCTGGTACCCACGGGAGCCCTTCGAGTGCTGCAATGGACGTGTCCAAGCCATCTCCATCTCCCCTTCATTATTATCTCATCTAAATATGGAACTTCCGGTAGTCCCTCTCATGGTATCATTTCTCATCCCTTTCTGGCATCCTATTGTTACTATTCTTCTTGATGCTTATCTTAAATCGTATAGCAATACAGATCGTACTACACTCATGGAAAATCTTACTTAAGCAATTTCAGTCTATCAGAATTCCAAATCTGACTCAGCTTGCTCCTTATTTGATTTGCCAATTTTTGTCTGTCGCGTACTTTCTACCGAAGAGAACCCGTATTGTATATCATTGTTCCTAAAATTTATAATGTTTCAACCCTAATAATCTTTTTTTACTTAGTGTTACATCATTCCTTCCTGCATAATCTGTCCTTATTACTTGCGTTTTTCTAAAATTTATCTTGAGTCCCATCTCTCTAGCTGTATGACGCAATCTGTTAAACAGGCTTTGAAATCTTCTGATGTTCTGCTGACTAAAACATCATCATCCGCTTATTCCAAGCCTGTAAATTCTCTGTCGTTACTCTAATCTAAGCCTCTTTAATCTCCAACTACTTTTTTTCGTCATGAAAACCATGCAAGGGCTAACAGCAGCCTTAATTCATTTAACTTGAATATACGGAACCAACCTAATAGTCACATCAACTTGTCAGCAACTAGCAGAAAGTCCAGCAGCTCCTCCTATGGGGATTTGCACTTCTGCAAGAGAAAGTGACGCCAAGTGCACAGAAGCTGCCTATGTAAACAACGCCGTTACGACCGTAATTGTGTATGTCAGGGAGCCAACAGGCCATGACGCGTCTGAACGAGTTTCACGCGGAGCAGCTCGTTAAACACTCGTTAAATGGTCATTAGTGCGTCATTAAGCAGTCATCCTTCTTGCCCGCATGGAGCCTTTCACCCTCGCCCTCCCACCTGAGTGCTAATTGGCTGGAACTGACTGGAAATAGCTGGAAATGGGTTGCGGGATGTTGGATGGATATGTTCTACAGCCTTTCCCTGGAAACACGCCTTGGAGATCGTCAAGCCTCTGCTCCGTGTTTCCTGCCAGTGATAAACAACTTTGTTTTGGCAGGAAGACGAGGCAGAGGGAAGGAAGAAGAGTGGAAGAGGTGTGGCCAATAAAGATGATACTATATTCGAAACGAGAAATGCCAAATATAATATGAAGAATTTGGTTTAGGTCGAAAAAACGGAACTCGTCAAAAAGGAATGATACAAATCTATATAGTTCTTAAGCTCAGTTGTAATATTCAGTCAACGTAACCACAACAGAAAACTTTGTCAAACACGCTATCTCTCTCTCTCTCTCTCTCTCTCTCTCTCTCTCTCTCTCTCTCTCTCTCTCTCTCTCTACATATATATACGTATGTATATATATATATATATATATATATATATATATATATATATATATATATATATATATATATATATATATATATATATATATATATATATATATATATATATATATATATATATATATATAATATATAAAGCTTTGTGTGTGTTTTACACATACATAAAAACTGCATACATACATGTTTGCACGTTTACCATTCACCTCTTTGATACTTTCAAAATATGTTTAGGTAAATCCCTCGTTTTCTATGAAAAAATAAATAAAATAACGCAATTTACACGTCTGAAAACCAGGCCAGCGTTGCGTGTGAGTGTTTATCCACACGACGACCAGCAGTGTCCCAACCACACATGACTAATATCGTATCAGTCAAGACTCTATCGCGGTTGGTAACCCGCACATAATCACCCGATAACAGACGCCGGGATGCCATGCCCTCGGCTTTCCGTCAGCCAGACGACGAAGATGTTGGGTATCCATCAACACAGAGACCACCCCTACTTCGCACCCCGTCGGATCATTCACACACTTCGCCCCTGTCTTTGTACGTCTCTTTTATCCTTCGAACACTCATTTATAAAAGGACAGAGAGAGAGAGAGAGCGAGAGAGAGAGAGATTATGGAGAAGTTTCGCAGACCTCCCTCCAATCACCGGAGCAAAACCACGCCATCTAAACCGTCAGCTACCGGACCACCCAACAGAAGTTTAACCCTTAACCTTGGTGTTGCTTCCACATCGAGGACGTGGTCGGGCATGGAGAGGAGTGCTAGGAGGAGTCCATCCTCCTCTCAACCCTTCCTATCTCATCCTCTCTCTCCCTCTCCCTCCCTGTCTGTTTCCCCTGGCCCTTCGTTTACCCCTTCCACCTCCCAAGATGTTATCAAGGGCCCTGGTCGTAGCAGCTTTTAAGGGCCTGGTGTGCATTATATATAGTGGCGGATAATCAAAAGGGATCCGGCTATCATTTATTAGAGCACCTGTCACCACCCCTGACTCTTGCCTCTCCCGCCGGGGAGAGAGACCAATGCGAAGGTAAGACCGACTCTAGCAAGAGAAAGAGAATTTCCTATGAATGGTGTCACCCCGTTGGGGTGAGAATTACCTCGTCCAGGCCCCTCTGCTTTCAGTTATGATAAAATAGTATGCGTTTTGACGGCGTACTGATCACTTCCATCAGACATATTTCTTGTTCTTTGGTAAAACTAAGGTACACTTACTTTCATAGCTACGACCACAACAGTTAACTAATAGCCACGTGCGTTATATTCTACTTTGGTCAACAGAAACATACTGCATTTTGATAATAATAATAATAATAATAATAATAATAATAAATAACAACATACTTTATTTTATTTCATGGATCTATACAAATATACAAAAACAGAACGCAAGCATGACAGAGCAGTACGAAATAAGGAAACGATTCCAAGCCATTCCTTACCTCGTCCGGTTCGGAGTCTTCTCGCTGGTGAGACGATATCGCTACCGCTTGCCTTACAGAGAGAGAGAGAGAGAGAGAGAGAGAGAGAGAGAGAGAGAGAGAGAGAGAGAGAGAGAGGTCCGGGGTCGGGGATATGGCAAGGGCAGTACATCATATAGAGGAAATGGTTGGTAGATTGTTTTTGTATGTTTGGTGTGGTGTGAAGACCCATTAGGAAGAAGGTAATAAAGCCGCGAGAGTACACAGGCGAGAGACAAAACGGACGGAGACGCAAAATCCACGATGGTTATGACCAGTAAGTAAAAGAGATTGATGGTTATTGCATCCGGAGTACATAACATTCCTGGCGAAACTGCTATCGAAAATTTAAAACAAAATAAAATGTGAAAAGGCCATCTGTTAGATTGGGATACAAGGGGAGAAAATTAGCGGTAACAATTACTGGAAAACAGGGCAGGCACGACCATCAAATAATGCTTCTTACAGCAGTCATTAGCAAATTTAAAAACTGTCAAGATTGCATGGAGAAACTTTTGTGTCAGACAGCCCGGCACAGCGATTTGTATTTTTTTTTTTTTTTATTTCTTTAATTTTCTCTAACGCGGACTCATCTTAACCAGAACTACATTTCATTACTGTGGTAACTTGGACAAATTTAAATCCAAAATAAAAATTGCAAAGAAAATTCTATTCCGAATCATGACAGGAGCCACTGGATAAGCGAGACACAAAATGGTGCAGACAAAATGAAAGAGAAAAATAAACATCAGCTTATAAGCATGCATGTCCCATGAATAAAACTAAGTATGCAAAGCCATTAAATTTAACCTCTATTGATGGTCTACAATTCTCCTCCCAGTGAAGATAGCATTAACAATGAAATGATAAAATATTAACTTAATCCTTTACTTATTTATTTTTTCATTTATTAATTACACTTTCAAATAACTCAGTTCTCTGGAAGTAGAATGACCCATTGATATTTAACTAAAGTAACCTTTCCTCCGCTATTGGTTAGGCCTTTGTTCTTGTCAATAGGCTATTAATCTACTCTAAACCAGGTAGAAGAGTTGACGGTAACGATGTCCCACAAAATGCATTTCAGTTAATAATAATAATAATGATAATAGTAACAGATTTTATTCTAGGTCACGTCATAAGTAAGTACAATACAAGATGACGAGGTCATGCACAATTTCGCCCTCTCACCTTTCCCTCCCTTCTTACCCTCGGAGGGATTGAACTTATCTACAGGTAAATCTACTCGTATTTCTCTTAATCTCTCTCTCTCTCTCTCTCTCTCTCTCTCTCTCTCTCTCTCTCTCTCTCTCTCTCTCTCTGGCACTTCGTGTGAACATATGCGTACGTGAAAAGCGGAAGAAAACTACATGTGAGTAAAGATGTCTCTTTTAAAGATTTCCTTTTAGAATTTCCTGCGGCCTGCTCCAGGAGCAACAGCCCGTGCTGGCATAAGGCCAACTCAGTCTATAACAACTTTTACAAGAAGCAATAGAATAAGATTCTTTAATAAAATGAAACTGAACACGAAATCAAATTTCGACAGAATGTCAGATAAAATCTTCAGTGATGCAATTGTCTTTAAAATTATCATTATCTTCACCGCTTTGTATCAGAGCGTCTATCTGACAGGAGTTAATGAACCACGTGAAAATCGCCTGTTCGCTGTTCCGTTGGTTTTCCGACGAAGTTTAAACGCGTTTAAGTTTTGTAAGCTTCATAATTTCACCTTGAAAATTGGATTGAACGATCTGAAAGCTTATACGGGTTAGCTTTAAATCTCAAGTTTTGGCATATCGAGAGACCACAGGTCAATCCCACAGAGAAGAAACGACCGAGATCTGTTTGCTGCAAAGCATCTGTTGCCCTCGAGTGGGAATTTTTCACCAGGTGGTTATTCGACTGTGGTTGGTTGTAGCCCGGATAAAAAATGGAATGCCAAACAAATGCTGAGCATCAGGAGGTGAACATTCTCGGCGGCCATCCCCTCTGAGGGAGAAAAGGCATGTTCGTTCGTGTCCAGGAGCTTCTAAAAGAACTCTGCAAAGGCTTTGACTATGATAACTAACATTCTGACTTGACGATATTAAACTGGCAATTTCCCCTTTGCAGGTCGTACAAGAAGTGTTGAAAAATACCAAATACAAGAATAATCACTTGACGATAACAATTAAACGACCTGCATATGAGCAATTTCTCGTAAGGTGTTTTTGAACTACCAGGATATTACGTTCTATTTAACAAATTAAGCAAAATCTGCAAAACTAAGCAACTGACAACAGGTATGATACCAAAACAACTGAACACAGTGGTAGTTGTATATAGTCTCATCCATACGCTAACGCTTAAGGATATCCAAGATCACTGTCCGCCCTCTTCTTTAGGTCCTAATGGCATAACTAATATCTAATTCATTAAAGCAGCTTCTTCGTGAGTCACAGCTGATAACGACTAATGGGTATGAGACTACGATTTCCACGGGGGTCCAAAAGGGATCCCTGAGGAGTAAATGGTCTCGGACAAGAATCCCGAGTTCAGCTCTCCTGGGAGGAGATAAATGCACAGGAAGGCCGAGATTTTGCTAGGAGGAGCAAGAAACAATAATTACAATATACTGTTTTTCAGCTCATTCCCTTATGCCAAATACAGAATACAGATGCAACGCAGTTGAAACACACACTACCAAGATGAAGAATATAATGGACTGTACTGCTAAACTAATAATGATTATAATAAAAAATAATAGCTATGCTATATCAATAACAGATAGTTTTAACTAACTTCTTTGAACACTGATCAAAATATAAGACAATAAAGAAGCTGCAGGGTCCGTGATAAAGCAGCCAGCTAAAGGAAAAAAAAAATAACAAAAAAGAACGCTACCACGGACGATGAAAATCTGGATGATGAGGAAATGTGCATGGGAAGAAAGACAGGTTGCAGAGACCTCTCGCTGTTCACGCACTGTTAGTAAAAGAAACATAAGGGACTTGATGTTATCTAATATTCACCCTGGCTCCTGCTTCCCAAGGGAAGATGCTGGTCGTAGTTTAACTGCGCTGAAAATTTTACTGACATCCTTGGACGAAGTGTAGAAAGGCGTGCTGTAAAAATGCTCTGATTCTTGGAAAATGAACAACAGGAGACTTTCTGTTTTTGTGATTACGTCGTCTTGACAAGGAATCCTGTTGTTACTGTTCACAATGCCCCTTAATATTTGTCGTTAATATCCTAACAAAAGTTTGTCTTTTTTTATAATCCATTAGTCTTTGGCGACATATCGTAAATTCGCAATCAAAGTGAGAGTGTTGTGTCTCTCAGTAAGTTGTGAAGACAATCACTTCTTACCGTGACAACTTACATGATATAAGGAGACAAGAACTGAAAAGATGGAACACTATTCCCCCCGAGGATTACGTTTTTAACAAAACGTATTTATGTTACATTTACAAGTGATTTCATCATACGCATAACGTTCCCCATAAATCATTAAAAACAAGAAAAATTGTATATCATCGAAAATAAATGAGAAAACTTGGATGACAATTACTGAATGACGTCAATCTACCACAAACTAAAAGAATCTCTGATGACTTCTGTAAAAGCCACAAAGTATTAGGGAGAAAAAAGCGGGATCAAATGAAATGACAACATTCTACATCATGATTCTGCGCGATGTTTAGTGTATCATTTAGAAAGAGGAACTCTTCAAAAATGCGTTACGAAGGTTCCTTAAGGAAAGATAAATTACATAGCATTAAAAGTATTCTTTTTCTTTAAGAGAGTCACGAAAAAGCTGATGAGGCTTACATGTGCAAGTTTTCAACATTCATTATTCCTGACTTACATTTTGGGAGAGGAATGTAACTTTAAATAAAGTTCACCTAATTCGGGAAACAGTTCACTGTATATATATATATATATATATATATATATATATATATATATATATATATATATATATATATATATATATATATATATATATATATATATACACAAAACACACACACACACACACACTGAATTTAAAGTAAAGTAATATCGAAAGAAGATAAGAAGATGTGTAAGATGTAGGTTCAACCAACTATAAAAAAAGTAAATCATTCGCTTTGAAAAAACAACTATGGATAATTTAATTAGTAAATAAATAAAAATAAATACTTCCGTGGTTTTTTAAATTATACAAAACGAACAGTTGGCAATCCCAAATAATAATAATAATAATAATAATAATAATAATAATAAAACAGCCGCTACACAAACAATTCTGATAAAAATCAAAGTAACAGCAGCAGTACAACAATAATAATCAATACTATGGTAATTTTAACATATCCACTCAAATTGAAATTACATATTAAGGAAACCAGAACTGAAACGCAGAAAGTAATCATCATTTATACATCAGGTAAATTTTCCATATTTGGTAAATTCCTGTTTTATTTTTAAGATTAACACCTCTTGTCCCACATACATGAGCAAACAAATAAGATACCAACGAAATACTGCTTAACTTCATACAGTGAATAAGATAACCTGAATAACGGATCAGTGATATAAAGAACTGAATAGCTTAAAGAAGAAACAACGCAGTTGGCAAATGAAAACAACCACTAAAATATACTCGAACTTTTCTAATAGTTATTTTTTCCAAGCTAGCGAATAATGAATCGAGATAGAGCGACAATGACAAAAGTATAACGTGCAAAACAAAGGAGTTGGAACGTGCAAATAGAGGATATCTACCTGAAAAAATGAAGTGTTTTACTTTGGACATAGTTAAACGCTTTTGTCATTAATTGCCTTCATTCAAGAATTCATATTATGAAAATGATCACAGTATCATTCAGGAGACAGGTACGAAAGATGGGTACTGCCTACACACATCAAAGCACATCTCCAAAGGTACGTCAGAAAGATGTGTACGTGCAAAGAAAAGTGGTGGTTTGGGGTGCTTGCAGGAGGAGGGGAAGGAGACCAGGTCCCCACTGACCAATATCAGGAATGCAAATCTCGCAGAAGTGCTGACAGGAAGCCTAAGTTATGACTCCCGGGCTGATTTCAACTCGTCGAAAACTTCGGCCGGCGAGAGTTTTGATCGAAGACAAAGAAACGACAGAGAAGAAGAGGAAGAAGAAGAAGAAGAAGAAGAAGAGGAATGGTGCTAGCAGGGAAAGGAAGAACATGTCCCTCGCGTTCTGCCCTTAACCCCCGCCCTCTCCTCCTTCAGGGACTATTTGCTGGCACCTGGGACGACAAATGTAACAGCTGTGTTCCTGGCAGATAAAAAGGGACCTCTGAACATGTTTTGACAGCGCAGCTAATACATGAAATGTCTCTTCTGGGACTGCCAGGGTCAGGACAGGCGTCTTTGCATCGAGTTCCTCCAGGGGGCACCTGACAAACCGTTAGCCTGGTATACCAGCATAACCGCTACTATCAGGGTCGCTGCTAATATACAGAAGGCTTCAATAAACACGTTATCAGGTTTCGTAACGCGATACTGTGTCGAGAAGACCAAAGACTGTCGCTATACGATGGTTAAGGGACCATCGTAAAGAACACGACATAACCAAATATGTCTTGTAAGTGTTTACTTTTTATTAATTCGCCTCGTGTAGACACCCTGAGAATAATCCAGCATTTTATTATCTAAGGGGTTAACTGCACACCAAGTATCTCGTGAAAGAACAAACGCACAGATACACACACATATACATATATATTTATATATGTATATATATGCATACATACATATACAAATTTTTCGTCATTACACTAATGTGCGGTAAAGAGAGAGAGAGAGAGAGAGAGAGAGAGAGAGAGAGAGAGAGAGAGAGAGAGAGAGAGAGAGAGTTTCTGTTATTTTCTTAGTCCTAAGGAATGGAATATAGAATTTTGGCCAAAGGCCAAGCGCTAGGTCCTATGGGGTCATTCAGCGCCTGAAAGGGAAATTGAGAGTAGAAAGGTTTGAAAGGTGTAACAGGAGGAAACCTCGCAGTTGCACAGCGAAACAATTGTTAAGAGAGGATGGAAAGTGAGCTGGAAGAAAGAATATGGACGGAGGTACAGTAAAAGGAATGAAACAGGTTGCAGCTGGTGGCCGAAGGGACACTGCCAAGAATCTTAAGTAATGGCTACAGTGCACCGCATGAGGTGCACTGACCGCACTAACCCTTACGAGGTCTTAGTCCCAAGGGAACTAAAATTAAGAAAAATTAACCTTTATCCAACGTGAAGGTTATATGTACATAATGCATATCAGTATTACACCATCATTCACCGATTACTTTCGATAACTGAAA
>NC_089777.1:32151536-32154036 GCF_040412425.1 Macrobrachium rosenbergii
ATCATCCTACATTCTATCTAAATGGCCAAAATAACATCTCAAAAAACCCTGATTCATCCCTCCACCAACGCTAACCTTCTGCCACCTCTACGGATCGCCCGAATTTTTATCCTTCCGGTTCTTCTTATGTCACATATACCATGTAAAAATTTCATCCCGCGACCTAAAATTATTTCTTTATACATATTGAACACTCATGCTTCAATCCCTATAAAGAAGAGTTGACTCAGCACTTCTTCAAACATTCCAACCAAAAATTTCACACATAAAGCATTTTCCAATCTTTTACGAACACCCTACTACTTTCCTACCTTCACCTGTTTAGTGACTCACTTCCTCTCTCATCCTACATTATCCATTGTGTTTGCTTTCAAAATCTACATAGATCGACCGCTCCCACCCTTACACCACCTATATCAACAATCATTGTTCCATCTTCCTGGTTCCAATTTACCCTCACAACTATACCCTTGCACACAATAACTCTTATCCTTTTCCTCTCGTAAAACATTTTCAGACATTTTCGCTAGCTTTCGCTGTTTTTCTTCAATAAGTGCAATCAACACTGTATCACTTGCAAGCATCAACCATTCCAAACTCCATGGGCAACACATTTTCTCATCTCTCATCGTTGCACCTACAGCAAGTGTCCTTTCTTTAGACTTCTCGCGTCATCCCATCCATAAAGATAAACAGCCTTGAAGATATACCGAAACTCGAAACCGTGTCTCCGATCCATTTTTACACCTTACCAATCATTCTCATCCTACAAATGCTTCACTTTCATCACAAATAAACTGAATACTCTCAATTTATTTTCCTTACCATAAATCATCAACATCCCACACATTGCCGATCTACCAAAGCTACCATAAGTTTTTCGTATGTCGATAAACGGTTTGTCGAATACAGCCTATTTCTTAATAATCAAACTTCTCAAATGTTCATTTCCTAACAAACACTTGCTCTACACACACTACACGTGCACACATGAAACCAAACTTTATTCTCTATTATCTTACCAATCTCATGATGCCAATTAACCATCTAATCAATCTCTCACAAATCCTTATGCCATCTGTCAGGTTTTAACCCAAATTCTTATCCCGCAACCACCGGCCCCCCCTCAGAAGAGAAGTAATATTCTACCCATATACGTCTTGCAATTATTGTATACTACATACGCGTGTATGCCAATAAATATATAAAAACAGTTAAACTACATATTTCAGTTAGTTTTACACACACAACAAACACACACACACACACATATATATATACATACATATATATGTATATATATGTATATATATACACATATATAAAACGTATGTATGTTTCTGTTGCGTTTTGGAGAGGTGACAATCCTGACCCAAGATCTTGGGAACGCTCCCTGCTTTGTACAGCGGGATATATACCAAAGTAGATAAACTATTTAATTCAATAAGTCCTGTGCATGTCCTGTGCTCAAATAATTTTAAAGTGGCGCACAAATCCCATAAAACTCATGTCAGTGGCACATTTTTCATCATATTTAATTCAGGAAAGTTGAAGCAAAATGCACCCGATATAAAATAAAAGAAAATAAACTTTTGGAGAAATGTCGTCAATTTTACCTGTTACCTACTTATCAAACGAAACAAAAGAGGAAACAAAAGGGTTGCAATCCCCCCAAAGGTCGGGTATTCATGATCAGGTTTACCTGCCAGTTCACCCGCGACCGTTCGACGGATGAGCGTCCACATGAAAAAAGTAGAACTGTCAGTCGGACCGTCAAATCGAGGTTATCGTCCTCAGTTCTCGTCTTGCCCTCATCGTGGCAACCAACACTATATGGCAGCGATGGCAACTCCGCTGACTGATGAGGAGGTGGAACTGCATAGACTAGCTGTTGCGGCAATTCACTGAATAATAAAAACGAAAAAACAGTCGTAAAAGAGTATGGTCCAAAATTTCCTATTAAAAAAAAGACGCATATTCTCATACAATATTAATGAATGAGTTTAAAGTGGAATCTGCGGGTTGGTCCAGTTACTTATGAAATGGACCGTGAAGCCTACTTTCACTAGTAACACCTTTCATAAAAAGGCAGGACACTGACCTAGGCCTATATCAAATTGTCTGTATCAGACGGAAATATTTTTTTCCATTACGTGATTAGGACTCACAACGGTCTACAAATAGCACTGCAGGGTCCAACAATGAAATGAATTAGGCCTATACAAAGTTTTTTTCATATTCTGGTCCGAGTTGATGGGGTCCTTCTTAGGCGAAATCCAGCGGCGAACTGTCAAAATCGTTGCTTACCCGTGCACACATGCAGTCACCCGTCAGTCGGTCGGAAGAACTTCAGGTAATTCCGTCAGTTCATCCGCTCTGGTGAGTGGACTGACTTCGCCCACAAACCGTCGTTTACACATAAGCTTCAACGTCAGTTGCGATGAACTGACAAGTAAACCTGATCGTGAATACCCGGCCAGACAGCTCTCAAATAAGACAC